>NW_019944822.1:13678-26723 GCF_002910315.2 Salvelinus sp. IW2-2015 | reverse complement strand
AGCTTTTCTGAAGGTGAAGTGAGGAATGGGGAGAGAGATACGCTTTTTCAGTTGGCTCTTGTGTTCTCAGTTGTCTTACTTGAGGTAAAACAAATAAAATCTCAGCTGGTGATTTACTATTCATATATTTCCCGACATTCTTCGTGTAGATACAACAGGGTCAGCAGCAACAGAGAGCAGACAGATGCACGGACAGACTGGTGTGTAGCATGTTAATGTATAGATCTCTTAACACAGGCTGAGGTCCTGGTTAAAAGTAGTACACTAAATAGGGAATAGGGTGTCATTTGAGACACAACCCATACGCCTATTCCCTAATGTGCACTACTTTTGACCAGATCTCTATAGCTCCTGGTTAAAAGTAGTGCACTAAATAAGGAATAGGGTGTCATTTGAGACACATCCCATACGTATGCACAGGCATGTCCTCTGGTGCAGGAGTGTTAATAGGAACATACTGCTCAGACAGGTTCCTAGTACACACACACACACATACACACACACACACACACACACACACACAATACGCAAACAGGTGGCGCTCCTAGAACAATGGGAGTGATTAGAGTGGTCTGTCTGAGTGAAAGAAAAAGGAAGCAGACCTACCTGTGAGGTGGAACAAAAGCCTCCAGCCGTACTTGACTGTAATAGCGAGGCACCAGATAAACACAGACTTCTGTTTCTTCAAAACTCTCTCTTTCTCCCTGAATGGTATAGATTAACACCACTGCTGAATCACACTCTCTCTTTCTCTCTGAATGGTATAGATTAACACCACTGGTGAATCACACTCTCTCTTTCTCTCTGAATGGTATAGATTAACACCACTGGTGAATCACACTCTCTCTTTCTCCCTGAATGGTATAGATTAACACCACTGGTGAATGTAAAACTGGGAGCAGAGAGAGAGGAATAAGCCTCCTCCTGAGTATGACAAGTGACAAAGACAGATCATTGTGCTGCCTAATTTCTGGTGTGATGACAGAGCTGTTGGAATATATTAAGTGTGTGTGTGTGTGTGTGTGTGTGTGTGTGTGTGTGTGTGTGTGTGTGTGTGTGTGTGTGTGTGTGTGTGTGTGTGTGTGTGTGTGTGTGTGTGTGTGTGTGTGTGTGTGTGTGTGTGTGTGTGTGTGTGTGTGTGTGTGTGTGCGTGCATCCATGAGTGTGTGCATCCATGAGTGTGTGTTCCTGCAGGCGTAGAGGGAATAGATAGCAGAAGTGTTCTATCAATATCAGGCATAAGGAGCAGAACTCCAGGGGTAATTATTGATGGCAGGTCCATAGCAGCAAAGAGTGAAAGTATTCATTTATGGATCACGTTTGAAGAAATGAAGACTGCGGCATTACATGAATTATGAATCCTCTTCGACACCCTCAAAACAATGTGTCCTAATGTATCACTTCACTTCCTAACAGAGATACAGACAGCTGTGACAGAATAAGACAAACCCGGACTTAAGAAACACAGACAGTAAACCCGGCTTAGAAACACAGACAGTAAACCCGGGCTTAAGTAACACAGACGGTAAACTCAGGCTTAAGTAACACAGACAGTAAACCCAGGCTTAAGTAACACAGACAGTAAACCCAGGCTTAAGTAACACAGACAGTAAAACCCAGGCTTAAGTAACACAGACAGTAAACCCAGGCGTAAGAAACACAGACAGTAAACCCAGGCTTAAGTAACAACAGACAGTAAACCCAGGCTTAAGAAACAAAGACAGTAAACCAGGCTTAAGAAACACAGACAGTAAACCCAGGCTTAAGTAACACAGACAGTAAACCCAGGCTTAAGAACACAGACAGTAAACCCAGGCTTAAGTAACACAAACAGTAAACCCAGGCTTAAGAAACACAGACAGTAAACCCAGGCTTAAGAAACACAGACTGTAACCTCAAGTTTACGTTACACAGACAGTAAACCCAGGCTTATTAGTCTCTCAAAATGAAAAAGATTTTTTGTTGACTGTTAGAGTGGATCCTAAATGTGTTTCAAAAAGGATGTCCTTTATCTCTCTGAACAGAACTCACAGCTGCATTACAGTCGTTGGTCACGTTTGAATCTGCACATACTCGGGAAGCCAATAGCAACGCTTACCCAGCTCACTACCATCTGTTCCAGAGTCAGTAGATGACCCTACTCTATGGTTGCGTCTCAAACTACGCCTTATCCCCTAAATGCAGTGCTGTGCATTACTTTAGTTCAGAGCTACAGCTACATTGGGCTCTGTTTGAAATATGTACACTACATAGGGAATAGTGTGGGATTTGTGACACATCCCTTTAATAGCCCTGTTTTCTGCCCCTTCCTTCCAGATGATGGTCCTTACTCTAAAGGGAACAAGGACTCACAAGGGACAGACAATTTCCTGCCCTCCAGGAGACAGAGTATCCCAGGTACACTACTGAGTTTCTTTACTGTCTGGCTGCTCATCTCAGCTCTCTCTCTCTGGTCTCTCAGCTCTCTCTCTCTGGTCTCTCAGCTCTCTCTCTCTGGTCTCTCTGGTCTCTATCTGGTCTCTCTGGTCTCTCTTCTGGTCTCTCTCTGGTCTCTCTCTGGCTCTCAGCTCTCTCTATCTGGTCTCTCTGGTCTCTCTCTGGTCTCTCTCTTGCGTCTCTATCTGGTCTCTCTGGTCTCCTCAGCTCTCTCTCTCTGGTCTCTCTGTCTCTCTGGTCTCTCTGGTCTCTCTGGTCTCTCTCTGGTCTCTCTTCTGATCTCTCTCTGGTCTCTCTGGTCTCTATCTGGTCTCTATCTGGTCTCTCTGGTCTCTATCTGGTCTCTCTCTTGATCTTCTCTCTGGTCTCTCTGGTCTCTATCTGGTCTCTATCTGTTCTCTCTGGTCTCTATCTGGTTTATCTGGTCTCTCTCTGGTCTCTCTGGTCTATCTGGTCTCTATCTGGTCTCTATCTAGTCTCTCTGGTCTCTATCTAGTCCTCTTCTGGTCTCTCTGGTCCCAACTCTCTCTGGTCTCTCTCTTGTGTCTCTGGTCTCTCTGGTCTCTCTGGTCTCTATCTGGTCTCTCTCTGATCTCTCTCTTGGTCTCTCTGGTCTCTATCTGGTCTTATCTGGTCTCTCTGGTCTCTATCTGGTCTCTCTCTGATCTCTCTCTGTCTCTCTGGTCTCTATCTGGTCTCTATCCGTTCTCTCTGGTCTCTATCTGGTTTCTATCTGGTCTCTCTCTGTCTCTCTGGTCTATCTGGTCTCTATCTGGTCTCTATCTAGTCTCTCTCTGGTCTCTCTGGTCTAGCTGGTCTATCTAGTCTTCTATTCGGTCTCTCTGGTCTATCTGGTCTCTATCTGGTCTCTATCTAGTCTCTCTGGTCTCTATCTAGTCTCTCTCTGGTCTCTCTGGTCCCAACTCTCTCTGGTCTCTCTCTGGTGTCTCTGGTCTCTCTTGTCTCTCTGGTCTCTATCTGGTTCTCCTCTGGTGTCTCTGGTCTCCTCGTTCTCTCTGGTCTCTATCTGTGTTTCTATCTGGTCTCTTTTAGTCTCTCTCTGGTCTCTCTGGTCTATCTGGTCTATCTAGTCTCTATCTGGTCTCTCTGGTCTCTATCTAGTCTCTCTCTGGTCTCTCTGTCCCAACTCTCTCTGGCTCTCTTGTCTCTCTCTGTGTGTTCTGGTCTCTCTGGTCTCTCTGGTCTCTATCTGGTCTCTCTCTCTGGTGTCTGGTTCTCTGGTCTCTCTGGTCTCTATCTAGTCTCAATCTAGTCTATCTTGGCTCTCTGGTCTCTATGGTCTCTACTAGTCTCTCTCGGTCTCTCTGGTCTTCTATCTGGTCTCTCTCTGGTCTCCTATCTGGTCTCTCTGCGTCTCTCTCTCTCTCTTCTGGTCTCTCTCTGGTATCTCTGGTCTCTATCTGGTCTATCTGGTCTCTCTTGGTCTCTATCTGGTTCTCTCTGGTCTCTCAGCTCTCTCCTCTCTCTCTCTGGTCTCTATCTGACTCTCTCGTCTCTATCTGGTCTATCTGGTCTCTCTGGTCTCTTTCTGATCTCTATCTAGTCTCTCTGGTCTCTCTGGTCTATCTGGTCTCTCTGGTCTCTCTCGGGTCTCTATCTGGTCTCTCAGCTCTCTCTCTCCCTCTGGTCTCTCTGGTCTCTCTGGTCTCTCTTGGGTCTCTCTCTGGTCTCTTCTAGTCTCCTGGTCTCTATATGGGCTCCCCAGTTCTCTCTGGTCTCTATTAGGTCTCTCTGTGCTTTATTTGGTCTCTTTGGTCCCCTCAGGTCTCTCTAGGGCTCTATGTTGTTCTCTCTGGTCTCTCAGTCTCTCTGGTTCTCTATCTGTTCTCCTACTCCCACAGCTCTCTCTTGTCTCTCTGCCCCACATTTACATTACAGAGCTTACAGCTCGCTCTCTCTCTTCTCTCTGAGTTTATTTTCTGCTCTTTGAGTTATCGCTCTGGTCTCTCTGATTCTCCACACCTCACAGCTCTCTCTCTCTCTCTGTCCCACTCTCTCCTAGTAGGATGGCTTGCTTCTGCCCTGTCTGTCGCTTTCTCCAGTCTCCTGCTGGTTCGGCCTGGATGGTGTGATATTGGCTGTTCTGTCAGGCTTTCTCCAGTCTCCTGCTTGTGGGCCTGGATGGGTGTGAAATTGGCCTGTCTGTCAAGGCTTTCTCCAGTCTTCCTGCTGGTTGGCCTGGATGGGTGTGATATGGCTTTCTGTCAGGCTTTCTCCATCTCTGTGCTGGTTGGCCTGGGATGGGTTTGGGATATGCTTTTCTGTCAGGCTTTCTCCAGTCTCCTGCTGGTTGGGCCTGGATGGGTGTGATATGGCTGTCTGTTCAGGCTTTTCTCAGTCGTCCTGCTGGTTGGCCTGGATGGTGGTGATATTGGCTTTCTGTCAGGCTTTCTTCCAGTCTCCTGCTGCGTTGGGCCTGGATGGGTGTGATATTGCTGTCTTGCAGCTTTCTCCGGTCCCCTGCGGTTGGGCCTAGGATGGGTTGTGGATATTAGCTGTCTGTCAGGTTTTCTCCAGTCCCCTGCTGGTTGGGCCTGGATGGGTGTGATATTAGCTCTCTGTCAGGCTCTTCTCCAGTCCCTGCTGGTTGGGCCTGGTGGGGTGTGATATTGGGCTGTCTGTCAGGCTTTTCCAGTTCTCCTGGCTGGTTGGGCCTGGATGGGTGTGATATTGGCTGTCTGTCAGGCTTTCTCCAGTCTCCTGCTGGTTGGGCCTGGATGGGTGTGATATTGGCTGTCTGTCAGGCTTTCCTCCAGTCTCCTGCTGGTTGGGCCTGGATGGGTGTGATATTGGCTGTCTGTCAGCTTAACATCAAACATAAAGAATGTATGTCTTCCCTCACAGGTAGGTCTGCTTCCTTTTCTTTCACTCAGACAGACCACTCTAATCACTCCCATTGTTCTAGGAGCGCCACCTGTTTGCGTATTGTGTGTGTGTGTGTGTGTGTGTGTGTGTATGTGTGTGTGTGTGTACTAGGAACCTGTCTGAGGAGTATGTTCCTATTAACACTCCTGCACCAGAGGACATGCCTGTGCATACGTATGGGATGTGTCTCAAATGACACCCTATTCCTTATTTAGTGCACTACTTTTAACCAGGAGCTATAGAGATCTGGTCAAAAGTAGTGCACTATATAGGGAATAGGCGTATGGGTTGTGTCTCAAATGACACCCTATTCCCTATTTAGTGTACTACTTTTAACCAGGACCTCAGCCTGTGTTAAGAGATCTATACATTAACATGCTACACACCAGTCTGTCCGTGCATCTGTCTGCTCTCTGTTGCTGCTGACCCTGTTGTATCTACACGAAGAATGGCGGGAAATATATGAATAGTAAATCACCAGCTGAGATTTATTTTGTTTTACCTCAAGTAAGACAACTGAGAACACAAGAGCCAACTGGAAGAGATGGAGTCAACTGAAAAAGCGTATCTCTCTCCCCTTCCCTCCACTCCATCTCCCTCTTCTCCCTCCTCTCTTACTCCTCCCCTCCCTCCCTCCTCTCCATCTCCCTCCAAGCCTTTCAGTCCTATCAGCCTATGCATGCAGTGATGAAACACTTGACTTTGCACAGCTTTAATCCCGACGCCAGAGGGCTTAAAAATCGTCCTAGTCACCTATCAAAGGAGAGGATTTAGCCGTGATGCTAGGCTAGCTACCTAACTTTGGAACCTCGGTCATCCTTTTTTTTTCTTTTCAGCTCAGCCTTACAAGCATCAAAGTGGGTTACACATGGCAGGAGACGGAATGCTGGCGTACTGCACTGTGGAATAGTAAAACTATCATCACTGACTGTTCCCGAACCATTCGAGAGATTAAGATAAAATGATGGCTTTGGTTTTTCAAGTGGGAAAGAACATCGTTAATGCAGAATCTAAATGGTAAAAACCCATATTTTGCTGAAAATTATAATTGTTTGAAGTAGATGTTTTGTTACTTTCCTAACTAAACGTTGCCAACATGAATTTGGGGGAAAAAAAGTATACACAAGCAAAGTTGCAAAGCAACAATCCAAGCAGGATGTTCCCATCCAATCTGTATAAGAACAGCTGTGAGAGAAAATCGTTTGTTAATGTTGATCACCCAACTATAAAATAAACTGTGAACAATACAAATCCGTGGCTATGTCAAAAAGTGCACCCTGTTCCCTAGTTATAATATGGGCCCTGGTCAAAAGTAGTGCACTATATTATCCCAAACAGAAGCCATGGATTATATTGCATCATCCGCTCCACCAAGCTAAAGGCTGGAGATGCCACTTTCATGGAGCGGACACTAATTTGGATGTTATAAGAAATCCTGATACGACCTGCGATGAGCTCAAACAGCAGCGTCAATCAGGGACAAAGAATCCTACTATCCTGGCTCTGAAGCTCATCGGATATGGCGGAGATTCCAATATCACGGATTACAAAGGGTTCCCAGCCGCGAGCTGCCCAGTAATGCAAGTCTACCAGACGAGCTAAATGCCTTTTATGCTCGCTTCGAGGCAAGCAACACTGAACCCAAGCGTTAGAGCACCAGCTGTTCCGGACAACTGTGTGATCACGCCCTCCATAGCCAATATGAGTAAGACCTTTGAACAGGTTAACATTCACAGACAGATTACCAGGATGCGTACTCAGAGCATGAACTGACCAGCTAGCAAGTGTATTTACTGATGTTTTCAACCTCTCCCTAACCCAGTCTGTAATACCTACATGTTTCAAGCATACCATCATATAGCATTTACCCCTCAGGAGGCTGAAAAGATTTGGCATGGGTCCTCAGATCCTCAAAAGTTCTACAACTTCACCAATGAGAGCATCTTGGCTGGCTGCATCACCGTTTGTATGGCAACTGCTTGGCATCCGACCGAGGCCGCTACAAGAGGCCAGTGCGTACGGCCCAGAACATCATTGGGGCTGAGCTCCTTGCCATCCAGGACCTCTATACTAGGCGGTGTGAGAAGGAGGCCCTAAAACTGGTCAAAGACTCCAGCCACCCATGTCATAGAATGTTCTCTCTGCTACCGCACGGCAAGTGGTGCCATGCACCACGTCTGGAACCAATATGACTCTGAACAGCTTCTATCCCCAGAAAAAGCCCCCAATTTTAGGACTGTTAAATAAGTTAGTCGAGTTGCTAACCTTGGTTATCTGCATTGATCCATTTTGCCCTCACGTTTTTTTGACTCATCACATCACACAGTTTATTATCTATCGTGTTGCCCCAGTCACTTTATTCCTAGTTAATATGAACATATCTACCTCAATTACCTCAAGATAAGACCTGTCCATTCATCTCAAGCAGTAATCAAGGGGCCATTCAGCTTGATTTGAATTTGAACTGGTAATGGGAGGAAAAAGTAGAGAAACAGGGAGAATCTCACAATGAAATATATGCGTTCTGCAAACCGCAAATGGAAACCTAATTTGCCTATATAGTGTCAGACCCAGTGCGAGAAACAGTCACTAATAATTGGCAGGAACCCAGGAAATGAGGCAGACACAGCAGTACTAGAGATGGTGGGTTTAATAAAAAATAGATATCTTCCAAAATAACAAAAAGAAAATCCACAAAGTGGTAAAACAGCAAAGGGAAACAAACGCTCAAAAGACCAATTTTCCAAAAAAATATCACGAGAACAAAAACCAGAGACTCTGGAAAAATCCAACAAGAAAGAAAAATGGTTCACAAAGGCTGGGGCTGGGGTGCTAACATACAACACTGAGCAAGGAACTAAAGGAACACACAGGGTTTAAATACTAACAAGGGAATGACCTACAGGTGCAAACAATATTAGGGCCAAGAAAACACAAAAGGTACAAAAAAGGTGCAAGGGGGACATCTAGTGAACAAAACCAACAGTCCTGGCCAAAACCTGACAGAATCCCCCCCCTAGGAACGGCTCCTGACGTTCCTACCAGCCTTCTCAGGGTGGAGGACCCTGAACTGACGAATGAGGTCAGGGTCCAGTATGTCCTTGGCAGGAACCCAGGAGCGCTCCTCGGGACCGTAGCCTTCCCAGTCCACCAGATACTGCAGGACCGCTGCACCCGGCGGGATCCAGTATCCGGTGGACGGTATATAGCCGACTGGCCTCCGATGACACGGGGCGGAGGGGGAGGTCTGCCTGCCGGGATAAGGGGAGAAAAAACAACAGGTTTTAATAAAGAAAATGGTGAATGTGGGATTGATTTTAAGGGAGCTGGTAAGTGCAGGCGAAAAGTAACGGGATTGACTCTCCTGGCAACTAAAAGGGACCGATGAATCTCTGGACAGCTTGCGAGACTCCACCTTAGCGGTAAGTCTTTGTTGAGAGCCATACTCTCTGGCCGGGGTACAGGGTAGGACCGGACGGCGACGTCTGTTGGCTTTGTCGCTGGTACTGCTGTGAGGAACGCAGAAGATTAAGACGGGCCTTCTTCCACGTAAGCCGACAGCGTCTGATGAACCTCGAGGCTGAAGGCACTCTGACTTCTGCTCCTGGTCGGAACAATAGCGGAGCATAGCCAAACTATCACTCATGGGGAGACATACCAGTGGAGGAGGAGCACAAGGTGTTGTGCGCGTACTCGCCCAAACAATGAAGGATGACCATGTGGACGGGTTGTTGGAAACCATCATCTGAGGGTGGTTTCCAGCTCCTGATTCATCTCTCAGTTTTGGCCGTTGGACTCCGGATGGTACCCTGAAGATAAACTGGCCGTGGCCCCTATGAGTTGGCAGAAGGCTTCCAAAACCTTGAGGCGAACTGGGGACCTCTGTCGGAAACCATATCTTGCGGGATACCAAAGACTCGGAACACATGGTTAATCACCAACTCAGCTGTTTCCTTGGCAGAAGGTAACTTAGTCAAGGGAACGAATCTGGCCGCCTTAGAAAACCTGTCGATGATGACTAGGATAGTAGTATTACCATGGACGGAGGAAGGCCAGTAATAAAGTCCAATGAGATATGGGACCAGGGTCGGTGGGGAATAGATAGAGGGTGAAGGAGTCCTTGAGGGGGAGGTGAGAAGATTTGCCCTGGCAGCACACGGAACAGGCCTTGACGAAAGTGGCAACGTCTTCTTTTATGGTGGGCCACCAGAACTTACGCTGGAGAACTCCAAGGTGTGACCTACGCCCGGGTGACAGGTGAGGCGAGAGGAGTGCCCCCACAGAAGGACTTGGAGACCTTGCTGCCTTGGGAACAAACAACCGATTAGCAGGACCTCCTCCAGGCCCGGTTCGATGGCTTGAGCTTGTTTCACGTATCCTCCACTTCCCACGAGATCGGAGCCACGATCTTAGCGGCGGAAGGACAGTCATGTCAGTATCTTCTCGAATGGCAGGAGAGTAGATTCGTGACAAGGCGTCCGGTTGTAGATTCTTCGACCCGGGTCTATAGGTGAGAATAAACTGGAATCGGCTGAAGAAAAGAGACCATCGAGCTTGTCTGGAGTTCAACCGCTTCGCCTGCTGGATATACTCCAGATTTTGTGGTCCGTAAGCACTTGAAACGGTTGAGAAGCCCTCTGAGCCAGTGTCTCCATTCCTTCAATGCCATCTTAACCGCTAGGAGCTCACGATCCCCGACATCGTAATCCTCTCGGCCGGGGTAAGCCGGTGAGAGAAGAAGGCGCAAGGATGAAGCCTCTTGTCTTCACCCTCTGAGACAGGACAGCTCCAACACCCACCTCTGATGCGTCTACCTCCACCACAAAAGGTTCATCCGCCGTCGGTAGTGTCAGGATGGGAGCAGAGAGGATGCGCTGCTTGAGTCCTTGGAAGGCCGTCTCAGCTTCTCTTCCCCACAGAAACCTTGTGTTGCCACCCTTGGTTAACGCTGAGAGAGGGGCTGCCACCGAGCTGAAGTTCTTGATGAACTTGCGTTAGAAGTTAGTGAAGCCCAGGAAACGCTGAACTTTCTTAACGGACTTGGGGGTGGGCCAATCTGCTACCGCCCCTACCTTCTTGGGATCCATCTGGACTCGACCGGGTTCCACTACAAATCCCAGGAATTGTACTCGAGAGGAATGGAATTCACACTTTTCAGGCTTAACGTACAAATGGCTGTCTAGAAGGCGTTTGAGCACTTTGTCTGACATGCTTAGTGTGTTCTTGAAGGGAGCTCGAAAAGATGAGGATGTCATCCAAGTAAACAAAACACGAAAATGTTAAGCATATCCTAAGCACATCGTTTATAGAGCGCTTGGAACACAGCCGGGGCGTTGGTCAGGCCGAAGGGCATCACCAAGTATTCGTAGTGACCAGTAGGCGTGTTGAAAGCGGTTTTCCACTCGTCACCGGGTTTGATCCGCACAAGATGGTATGCGTTCCGCAGGTCAAGCTTAGTGAAGACCACTGCTTCCTGAGCAGCTCAAAGGCTGTGGCATAAGGGGTAGCGGGTAGCGGTTACGGACGGTTTATGGCATTAAGTCCCCGGTAGTCGATGCAAGGACGTAATCCCCCGTCTTTTTTGGCCACAAAAAAAAACCCTGCTCCCGCCGGCGAGGTGGATGGACGCATGAGGCCTGCTGCCAGAGAGTCCTTGATGTAGGTATCCATAGCAGCTCGTTCGGGAGGAGATAGGGAAAGAATCCGACCCCTGGGAGGGCAGGTGCCCGGAAACAGGTCGATGGGGCAATCGTAAGGTTCTATGGGGTGGTAGTTTGGTGGCCCTCTGTTTGCTAATACCGGTTTGAGGTCATGGTAACACTCGGGAACTCGGGACAGGTCGATGGATTCTAGAGACTCGGGAGGGGAAACTCGGGAACTTGGGAAGATACAAGTGGCTTGGCACGTAGGACCCACTGCTTGATAGTGCCCACAGACCAGTCGATGTGAGGGTTATGGCTGTGAAGCCAGGGGTATCCAAGGACGAGAGGGAACTCGGAACACGAGGTCAAGATGAGTTCATCACTTCCTGGTGTTTGGGAAACTGAAAGTCGCAAGGGGGTAGTGGCACGAGTAACAAAGTCCAGATCCCAAAGGGCTTCCATCCAACGTAGTAACCCTTATGGGATCACTTAAAGGTTCAGAGGGAACGCCATTTTTCCTTCGCCAGACACACTCCATGAAAGTTACCTGCGGCTCCAGAGTCTACCAAGGCTTGAAGGTAGCTCGTGGTTGTCCAGGAAAGGGTAACTGGAATGAGCAGGCGGGAGTTGGATGGATGGGAGGAGGTTATGTTTCCCGTTACAGTCCTCCCAGGCCTGCACGGGAGAGTGCGTTTTCCCTGGAGCCCGGGACACGTGGAGAGGAAATGGCCCGGTTTGCCGCAATATAGACAGGCATCGCCCTCATCCGGCGGTCTCTCTCAGCCTGGGAGATGCGTCCAACCTGCATGGGTTCCGGTGGAGTCAGCGAGGATAAAGGTGGAGACTCGGAGCTGGGACCGATAGGAGCTAGGGTGAGAGATCTACGGTTGAGCTCTCTCTCTCTCAGACGCTGGTCTATGCGTGAAGCCACTTGATCAGGGACTCGAGGTTGTCTGGTGGTTCCCGAGAGTGGCCAGTTCATCTTGGATGGTGTCGGAAAGACCTTCAAAAAGCACACTGTGAGCGCCTCGTCGTTCCAGCCACTCGCTGTTGGCCACGTGTGGAACTGGATGGCATAGTCCGTCACGCTGCGCCGACCTTGGCGGAGAGTCAGGAGCTGTTTGGCTGAGTCAGGACCGCTGGTAGGACCTTGAACACTCGCTTGAATTCTTCAGCAAAGGTAGAGTAGCTGGCACAGCAGGGACTTTGGGCATCCCAAGCCCAGTAGCCCAGGCTAGGGCTTTTTCCGACAGCAGGGTGATGATGTATGCTATCTTGGACGGTCGGTGGGAACGACGAGGGTTGCAGCTCGAAGGAGAGAGAACATTGGTGAAAAACCCCTTACAAACACTCGGATCACCTGAGAACCGTTGGGGAGGCGGCAGAACGAGGTTCAGCCAGGGGTTAACTGCCACGGGCACTTGAATCTGATGAACTGGAGCAGAAGCGGTTGCAGGAGAAAGTTGATCAGAAATCTGCTTTATGGAAGTCATCATCTCCGACAGAAGTTGAGAATGTCCAGCCAGTAAGGCCTCTTGCTGAACCAGAGCAGCTTCGTGACGTTGGACAGCCCCTCGTGGTGGGACAGCATGGGAAAAAAGTCCTGGGTACTGGCTGCCTCTGGGTTCATATTAATGGCTCAGTGTTTCTGTCAGGAACCCGGTGCGAGAAACAGTCACTAATAATTGGCAGAACCCAGAAGATGAGGCAGACACAGCAGTACTAGAGAGGGTGGTTTTAATAAAAATAGATATCTTCCAAAATACAAAAGAAAATCCACAAAGTGGTAAAAACAGCAAGGGAAAAAACAAACCTCAAAAGACCAATCCAAAAATACACGAGAACAAAACCAGAGAACCTCTGGAAAATCCAACAAGAGAAAAATGTTCACAAAGGCTGGGCTGGGTGCTAAACATACAAACACTGAGCAAGGAACTAAGGAAACCACAGGGTTTAAATACTAACAAGGGAATGACTACAGGTGCAAACAATAATTAGGGCAAGAAAAACAAAAGGTACAAAAAAAGGTGCAAGGGGACATCTAGTGAACAAAACCAAACAGTCCTGGCCAAAACCTGACC
>NW_019944822.1:6647-13653 GCF_002910315.2 Salvelinus sp. IW2-2015 | reverse complement strand
ACACAAGTTGGGTGATCAACATTAACAAACGATTTTCTCTCACAGCTGTTCTTATACAGATTGGATGGGAACATCCTGCTTGGATTGTTGCTTTGCAACTTTGCTTGTGTATACTTTTTTCCCCCAAATTCATGTTGGCAACGTTTAGTTAGGAAAGTAACAAAACATCTATTTCAAACAATTATAATTTTCAGCAAAATATGGGTTTTTACCATTTAGATTCTGCATTAACGATGTTCTTTCCCACTTGAAAAACCAAAGCCATCATTTTATCTTAATCTCTCGAATGGTTCGGAACAGTCAGTGATGATAGTTTTACTATTCCACAGTGCAGTACGCCAGATTCCGTCTCCTGCCATGTGTAACCCACTTTGATGCTTGTAAGGCTGAGCTGAAAAGAAAAAAAAAGGATGACCGAGGTTCCAAAGTTAGGTAGCTAGCCTAGCATCACGGCTAAATCCTCTCCTTTGATAGGTGACTAGGACGATTTTTAAGCCCTCTGGCGTCGGGATTAAAGCTGTGCAAAGTCAAGTGTTTCATCACTGCATGCATAGGCTGATAGGACTGAAAGGCTTGGAGGGAGATGGAGAGGAGGGAGGGAGGGAGGGAGTAAGAGAGGAGGGAGAAGAGGGAGATGGAGTGGAGGGAAGGGGGAGAGAGATACGCTTTTCAGTTGACTCATCTTTCAGTTGGCTCTTGTGTTCTCAGTTGTCTTACTTGAGGTAAAACAAAATAAATCTCAGCTGGTGATTTACTATTCATATATTCCCGCCATTCTTCGTGTAGATACAACAGGGTCAGCAGCAACACGAGAGCAGACAGATGCACGGACAGACTGGTGTTAGCATGTTAATGTATATAGATCTCTTAACACAGGCTGAGGTCCTGGTTAAAAGTAGTGCACTAAATAGGGAATAGGGTGTCATTTGAGACACACCCTACGCCTATTCCCTATATAGTGCACTACTTTTGACCAGATCTCTATAGCTCCTGGTAAAAGTAGTGCACTAAATAAGGAATAGGGTGTCATTTGAGACACAAACCCATATGTATGCACAGGCATGTCCTCTGGTGCAGGAGTGTTAATAGGAACATACTCTCAGACAGGTTCCTATACACAAAACAACAACAACCACACACACACACACACACCACACCACACACACACACACACACACACACACACACACACACACACACACACACACACACACACACACACACAATACGCAAACAGGTGGCGCTCCTAGAACAATGGGAGTGATTAGAGTGTCTGTCTGAGAGAAAGAAAGGAAGCAGACCTACCTGTGAGGAAGAACAAAAGCCTCCAGCCGTACTTGACTGTAATAGCGAGGCACCAGATAAACACAGACATTCTGTTTTCTTCAAAACTCTCTCTTTCTCCCTGAATGGTATAGATTAACACACTGTGAATCACACTCTCTCTTTCTCTCTGAATGGTATAGATTAACAACCACTGCTGAATCACACTCTCTCTTTCTCCCTGAATGGTATAGATTAACAACACTGCTGAATCACACTCTCTCTTTCCCTGAATGGTATAGATTAACACCACTGGTGAATCACACCTCTCTTCTCTATAAACTGTGAACAATACAAATCCGTGGCTATGTCAAAAAGTGCACCCTGTTCCCTAGTTATAATATGGGCCCTGGTCAAAAGTAGTGCACTATATAGGGAATAGTGTTCCATAGGGCCCTGTCAAAAGTAGTGCACTATATAGGGAATAGTGTTCCATAGGGCCCTGTCAGACGTGGTGCATCGGCACCACTTGCCGTGCGGTAGCAGAGAGAACATTCTATGACATGGGTGGCTGGAGTCTTTGACCAGTTTTAGGGCCTTCCTCTCACACCGCCTAGTATAGAGGTCCTGGATGGCAAGGAGCTCAGCCCCAATGATGTACTGGGCCGTACGCACTGGCACTCTGTAGCGCCTTGCCGTCGGATGCCAAGCAGTTGCCATACCAAACGGTGATGCAGCCAGCCAAGATGCTCTCATTGGTGAAGTTGTAGAACTTTTTGAGGATCTGAGGACCCATGCCAAATCTTTTCAGCCTCCTGAGGGGTAAATGCTATATGATGGTATGCTTGAAACATGTAGGTATTACAGACTGGGTTAGGGAGAGGTTGAAAACATCAGTAAATACACTTGCTAGCTGGTCAGTTCATGCTCTGAGTACGCATCCTGGTAATCTGTCTGTGAATGTTAACCTGTTCAAAGGTCTTACTCATATTGGCTATGGAGGGCGTGATCACACAGTTGTCCGGAACAGCTGGTGCTCTAACGCTTGGTTCAGTGTTGCTTGCCTCGAAGCGAGCATAAAAGGCATTTAGCTCGTCTGGTAGACTTGCATTACTGGGCAGCTCGCGGCTGGGAAACCCTTTGTAATCCGTGATAGTTTGGAATCTCCGCCATATCCGATGAGCTTCAGAGCCAGGATAGTAGGATTCTTTGTCCTGTATTGACGCTTTGCTTGTTTGATGGCTCATCGCAGGTCGTAGCAGGATTTCTTATAARCATCCAAATTAGTGTCCCGCTCCATGAAAGTGGCATCTCCAGCCTTTAGCTTGGGTGAGCGGATGATGCATATAATCCATGGCTTCTGTTTGGGATATGCATGTACTATCACTGTGGGGACGATGTCGTCGATGCACTTATTAATTTATACTGTGTGTGATGTGTTAAAGTCCTCAATGACATCGTATGAATCCCAGAACATATTCCAGTTTGTGCAAGTCTTCCGTATTGGGTGYATCACTGGTATTTCCTGTTAGAGTTTTTGCTTGTGAGTAGGAATCAGGAGAAYATGGTCAGATTTGCAAACATGGAGGCCAAGGGAGAGCTTTGTATGCATTTATGCTTGCAAAGAGATGTAGAGTTGTTTCTCTTCCAATTGCACATGCTGGTAGAAAGTAGGTAAAACTGATTTCAGTTTCCCTGCATTAAAATCACCGGCCACTAGGAGCACCGCCTCTGGATGAGCATTTTCTTATTTCCGTATGGCCCTATCGTTGAGTCTTAGTATACAGCTCATTGAGTCTTAGTATACAGCTCATTGAGTGCTGTTTTAGTGCCACCATCCGTTTGTGGTGGTAAATAGACAGTTATACTGAACAAAAATATAAACGCAACCTACAACAATTTCAACGATTTTTCATATCAGGAAATCAGTCAATTGAAATAAATTAATTATCTAATCTATCTAATAATCTATGGATTTCACATGACTGGGCAGATGTGTACCCATGGGTGGGCCTGGGAGGGCATAGACCCGCCCACTTGGCAGCCAGGCCGACACACTGGGGAGCCAGGCCCAGCCAATCAGAATKMGTTTTTCCCCACAAAAGGGCTTTATTACAGACAGAAATACTCCTCAGCACCCTCTCCACACCCACTCAGACGATCCCGCAGGGGAAGAAGCCGGATGTGGAGGTCCTGGGCTGGCATGGTTATACGTGGTCTGCGGTTGTGAGGCAGGTTGGACATACTGCCAAATTCTCTAAAACRACGTTAAAGGCAGCTTTTGTGATATCYCTCCCACTCTGTCTGCTGGGATCTCCTGTTTGGTAGTCTGCTTSTTGCAGGAGGCCGGTAGGCAGAGCTGGGAGGATCGTTTTGTTTTTGTTCTGTTTTCACCATACAACACCCTCTCCATTCATCCACACACTGCACACTCTACTGATACTACAGACGTCTACAGCTTATGTTACATTTGTGTATTTATTATTATTTAGTTTAATACATCTATTTCTTTTTACATTTAAGTAATGCATGGTCTCCCTTTGTTGTTACGAACTWTTTGTTGTTACAAACTRTGAGCCAGGTYGTAACAGTCGTAACAGTAGAGAAAATAACATTAAATTATCTGGCAACAGCTCTGGTATTCCTGCAGTCAGCATGCCAATTGCACGCTCACTCAAAACTTGAGAAATATGTGGCATTGTGTTGAGTGACAAAACTGAACATTTTAGAGTGCCTTTTATTGTCCCCAGCACAAGGTGCACCTGTGAAATGATCCTGCTTTTTAATCAGCTTCTTGATATGCCCACCTGTCAGGTGGATGGATTATATTGGCAAAGGAGAAATGCTCTCTTACAAGGATGTAAACAAATTTGTGCAACTTTTTTTAGAGGACTAAGGTTTTTGGTGCGTATGGAAAATGTTGGGATTTTTTTATTTCAGCTCATGAAAAATGAGGAAAACACTTTTACATGTCGTGTTTATATTTTTGTTCAGTGTATATGAAAAGTCTCTTGGTAAATAGTATGGTCTACATCTTATCATGAGGTTATTCTTACTCAGGCGAGGAGAACCTCGAGACTTCCTTAATAAAAGAGATGAAGCACCAGCTGTTGTTAATAAAGAGACACCCCTCTGCCCTTGAGATTGTCCGACGTTAACGTTCTGTCCTGCCGATGCAGAGAAAAAACAGATAGATCTACAGTGCATTCAGAAGTATTCAGACCCTTGACTTTTTCCACATTTTGTTAAATTACAGCCTTATTCTAAATTGATTAGATTGTTTTTCCCCTCATCAATCTACACACAATACCCCATAATGACGAAGCAAAAATAGGTTATTAGAAATGGAAAAAATTTATAAAAAAACGAAATGAAATATCACATTTGCGAAAGTATTCAGCCCTTTACTCAGTACTTTGTTGAGACACTTTGGCAGCGATTAACAGCCTCAAGTCTTCTTGGGTATGACACTACAAGCTTGACCACCTGTACTCCCATTCTTCTCTGCAGATCCTCTCAAGCTCTGTCAGGTTGGATGGGGAGTGTCGCTGCACAGCTATTTTCAGGTCTCTCCAGAGATGTTAGATCGGGTTCAAGTCCAGCTCTGGCTGGGCCACTCAAGGACATTTAGAGACTTGACCAGAAGCCACTCCTGTGTTGTCTTGGCTGTGTGCTTAGGGTCGTTGTCCTGTTGGAAAGTGAACCTTCGCCCTAGTCTGAGGACCTGAGCGCTCTGAAGCAGTTATCATTACAAAGATATCTCTGTACTTTGCTCTGTTCATCTTTCCTCGATCTCTGACTAGTCTCCTAGTCCCTGCTGCTGAAAACATCCCCACAGCATGATGCTGCCACCCCCATGCTTCACCGTAGGGATGGTGCAGGTTTCCTACAGACGTGAAGCTTGCATTCAGGCAAAGAGTTAATTTGGTTTCATCAGACCAGAGAATCTTGTTTCTCATGGTCTGTTAATCCTTTAGGTGCCTTTTGGCATTCTCCAAGCAGGCTGTATGTGCTTTTACTGAGGAGGTTCTTCCGTCTGACCATCTACCATAAAGGCCTGATTGGTGGAGTGCTGCAGAGATGGTTGTCCTTCTGGAAGGTTCTCCCATCTCCAGAGAGGAACTCTGGAGCTCTGTCAGAGTGACCATAATTTTGTTGGTGACATCACTGACCAAGGTCCTTCTCCCCTGATTGCCAGTTTGACCGGGCGGCAGCTCTAGGAAGAGTCTTGGTGGTTCCAAACTTCATCCATTTAAGAATGATGGAGGCACTGTGTTCTTGGGGACCCAATGCTGCAGAAATGTTTTCGTACCCTTCCCCAGATCTGATGCCTCGACACAATCCTGTCTCGAAGCTTTACAGACAATTCCTTCCACCTCATGGCTTGAATTTTGCTCTGACATGCACTGTCAACTGTGGGACCTTATATAGACAGGTGTGTGCCTTTACAAATGATGTCTAATGAATTGAATTTACCAAAGGTGGACTCCAATCAAGTATAGAAACATCTCAAGGATGATCAATGGAAACAGGATGCACCTGAGCTTAATTTAGAGTGTCATAGCAATGGGTCTGAATACCTATGTAAATAAGGTATTTCAGTTTTTAACATATAATACATTTGCGAAAATTTCTAAAAACCTGTTTTTGCTTTATCATTGTCGGGTATTGTTTGTAGATTGATGAGAAAAAAATTATATTGCATCAATTTTAGATTAAGGCTGAAACGTAACAAAATGTGGGGTCTGAATACTTTCCTAATATTGTCCTTTTCAGCCACAACTCGGAGAAACGTAGGATATTCCAGTTCTTCAGGACCCGTTGATAGGATAGTCTCGGACGGAGCTCATCAACTTTYTTTATCCATTGATTCTGTACGTTGGCCAATAGAACACAGGGTAGAGGTGGTTTATCGCCGATGTAGTTTCGCCTGGGTGCCCGCACGTCGGCCTCTCTTGAGCTGTCTCATTCTCTTCCTGAGTCTCAGGGATTAGGGCATGGTCCGTGGTAAGTAATATGTCCTGCACCGCCGACTCATTGAAGTACAAATCCTCATCCAAATCAAGGTTAGTGATCACTTTTCTGATGTCCAGGAGCTCTTTTCAGTCATAGGAAAAGATGGTGGAAACATTATGTACCAAAAAGTKAATCTCATTGTGTGAGTGTGYGTGATTCAGGGAGCCCATTTAGGTTTTAATTAGCAGTCATTATAAGGACCAGGGGGACAGGGAGACAATGGACTAGGAGGCAGGAAGCACGACTGCTGGTCTAACACCCACACACGCACAGAGAGTGATGGGCAGAAAATGCAAGGGATGGCAGGGTGCATCCGACTACATAAGGCAGAGCTGGAAGCTGCACAGAATCAGGTTCAGTCACCCGTGGAGCGGGTTAAAAGGGCAAAGGTTATCTGGCTCCAGGACACACTTCACTGTGAGTGGGCATACTTTAACTGTAGACAGTGTTCTCAACTTTTTACAGTCTACTTTTCAGGATATTCTCTAAGGCTGAAGGTCTTTACATGTCAGTGTCTACTGTCTACTATGGCTATGGCATACTGTTGAATAAATGCGTTTTGAAGTTTTTGTGTACAAGGACCAACACATTATGGTTAATACTTCAACATTGGACTACAATTACAGATTGCTTCTGAAAACTAGTACCCTTTTCACACTGAGATATTTTTATTTTCACTACTGTATGGTGGATAGTAACCAGACGCAGCTCAGTAAGCGCTTGTATG
>NW_019944822.1:0-3654 GCF_002910315.2 Salvelinus sp. IW2-2015 | reverse complement strand
TGTCTCTCTACTTCCACACACAGTGAGACTAAATACACTCCACACCTGACAACCACACACACACACACGCACACACACACACGCACGCACGCACGCAGCCCGCGACGCACGCACGCACGCAGCACGCACGCACACACACACACACACACACACACACACACACACACAACACACACACACACACACACACACACTACATACGTAACATACACACGTCCATTATGAAGCCTATGGGTATTGTACTCACAACAGGAGGGAAACATACTAATTGAGCTGCGTTCAATGATGTAATTCGTGTGGTTCTAGTTAGTTGGAAGTTGAAGACTAGCTGGAAGTTACAAGCGTTGTTTTCTTCCTCTGCTGGACTCAGTAGTGGATATGTAACCAGGTCAGTACAGCTTGGTATGACTGGACTCAGTAGTGGATATGTAACCAGGTCAGTACAGCTTGGTATGGCTGGACTCAGTAGTGGATATGTAACCAGGCCAGGTCAGTACAGCTTGGTATGGCTGGACTCAGTAGAATGAAAAGCCTTTAGGGCAGGCAAGGTCACATGGTAACAGAGTCACACTTTCACTATAAAAACAGCCATATCTTTTTTACAATCAGGGGCAAGTCTGAATCCAATGTACGTTTTTGTAGTTATTTGTTAGTGCTTTAATGCAATACTAACAATTAATTGTTCAAATATATCTTTCATGACAAAATCTCTATTTAGTGCTAGATAACGGAGTCATCTGGTTAATAAATCGTTTTGGGGGATATGAAAACAGCGTAACATTCAGTTATTTTAGTGATAATACATGAATGTAACATATGATCTGATAAAGTACTTTGTTGACTATATCAACACAAACTGTTACGTGGTAACAGAGTTAAATAGAAACAGGGTTATATGGTATCGGAGATACGTGGTAACATAGTTACATAGTAACAGAGTTACGTGGTAACATAGTTACATAGTAACAGAGTTACGTAGTAACATAGTTACATAGTAACAGAGTTACATAGTTTCCAGAGTTACGTGGTAACAGAGTTACATAGTAACAGAGTTACTTGGTAACAGAGTTACATAGTAACAGAGCTACATGGTAACATAGTTACATAGTAACAGGGTTACGTGGTAACAGAGTTACATAGTAACAGAGTAAAAAAAAGTGCAAAATAGCACATTGCAATAAAATGACAATTTTATGATTGCAAGTTTGAAAATGTGTCGTGGAGCCGTATGGCAGTCATAAAATGCATCAGAATGACGTGTTGTGTGGTTTCCATAAACAAACACTAATCCAGATAATGATATATTTATATACACTGTTAGCCCTTTCTCATTATATACAGTGCATTCGGAAAGTATTCAGACCCTTTTTTCACATTTTGTTACGTTACAGCCGTATATTCTAAAAAGTATTCAATAGTTTTTTTCCCCTCACCTACACACAATACCCCATAATGACATCACAATACCCCATAATGACATCACAATACCGCATAATGACATCACAATACCGCATAATAAGCTGAAATGTACATTTACATAAGTATTTCAGACCCTTTAACTCAGTACTTTGTTGAAGCACTTTGGCAGCAATTACAGCGCTTAGTCCTTCTTGGGTATGACGCTACAAGCTTGGCACACCTGTATTTGGGGAGTTTATCCCATTCTTCTCTGCAGATCCTCTCAAACTCTGTCAAGTTGGATGGGGAGCGTAGCTGCACAGATTATTTTCAGGTCTCTCCAGAGATGTTTGATCAGGTTCAAGTCCGGGCTCTGGCTGGGCCACTCAAGGACATCCAGAGACTGCCACGAAGTCACTCCTGCGTTGTCTTGGCTGTGTGCTTAGGGTCGTTGTCCTGTTGGAAGGTGAACCTTTTCCCCAGTCTGAGATCCTGAGCAGGTTTTCATCAAGGATCTCTCTGTACTTTGCTCTGTTCATCTTTCCATCAATCCTGATTAGTCTACCAGTCCTTGCCGCTGAAAAACATCCCCACAGCATGATGCTGCCACCACCATAGGGATGGTGCCAGGTTTCCTCCAGATGTGATGCTTGGCATTCAGGACAAAATGTTCAATATAGGTTTCTTCAGACCAGAGAATCTTGTTTCTCATGGTCTGAGCGTCTTTAGGTGTATTTTGGCAAACTCCAAGTGGGCTGTCATGTGCCTTTTACTGAGGAGTGGCTTCCGTCTGTCCACTACCATAAAGGCCTGATTGGTGGAGTGCTGCAGAGATGGTTGTCCTTCTGGAATGTTCTCCCATCTCCACAGAGGAACTCTGGAGCTCTATCAGAGTGACCATCGGGTTCTTGGTCACTTCCCTGATCATGGCCTTTCTCCCCCGATTGCTCAGTTTGACCAGGCGGCCAGCTCTAGGAAGAGTCTTGGTGGTTCCAAACGTCTTCCATTTAAGAATGATGGAGGCCACTGTGTTCTTAGGGACGTTTAATGCTGCAGAAATGTTTTGGCACCCTTGGCACCCTTGTGCCTTGACACAATCCTGTCTCGGGGCTATACGGACAATTCCTTCAACCTCATGGCTTGGTTTTTGCTCTCACATGCACTGTCAACTGTGGGACCTTACATAGACAGGTGTGTGCCTTTCCAAATCATGTCCAATCAATAGAATTTACCACAGGTGGACTCCAACTCAATTTCCTGTTTCATAGCAAAGGGTCTGAATACTTATGTAAATAAGGTATTTATCTTTTTAATTGTTAATACATTTGCAAATAATTCTAAAACACTGTTTTCGTTTTGTTATTATGAAGTATTGCATGTAGATTAATGAGGAAAAAATATATTTTATCAATTTTAGAATAAGGCTGTAATGTAACAAAATGTGGAAAAAGTCAAGGGGTCTGAATATGTTCTTAATGCACTGTACATATCTCTGTGAATTGTATTTCTAAACTGACTGAATTTATGTTAGCTATAGGTAACTTCCTGAGGGACCGGTCAGCAACATCCCAGGGACCGCTGCTAGCCCACAGGCCAGGGGTTGAAGACTCTGCATCCACCAATGGAAGGTGTTTGGAGCATTACACAGCCCAAAAATGTATTTCAAAAAGCCCCCAGAAAAGCTTTCATTTTACCATAGTCTCAACATGAACGAAGACGGTTCGATTAACCAGTCAAATAGATTTCATGAAGGCTTTTTTTTACATCAGCAGTGGTTAAAGACTGAAACACGAGTAACAACCCATTCAGTTCGATAGGYTGAGGAACCTGTTGTAAGCCAATCTGAAGGGGTTTATTTTTCAACTAAGCATCTATTGAGTCCTACACAGGTGCTAGACAAGGCAAYAGGGTCCAACAATACTGTAATACTTCAAACAATTTTCAAGCAAGAATTCAATTGATGGATTGGCCAGGAAACCACTTACTTACATTTACTGATGAAGACTGCATTTCACTGATAGAATACATCACACAGCACAACATGGTGGCAACAAAGCAGTACGGAATTACGTCTCTATTTTCAGAGATGCTGAATGTTGTTTGCAACAATAATCAGTCTTCATTCTTTAGGATTTCCTCTTTGAAAGCTGTTGTATTCGTCTCTTATCTAATGTGAATGATAAGAGATGCACTTGACAACGACAAGCTTGCACAGCATACCCACACACACCCGCACGCACCCGCACGCGCACACAC
>NW_019944821.1:179501-184900 GCF_002910315.2 Salvelinus sp. IW2-2015 | reverse complement strand
TAACTGACGCAGCAGACTGTGTTTGTGGTGATGTTTACTGACTCCAACGACCTGTGTAATTGTGGTGATGTTTACTGACCGAGCAGACTGTGTATTGTGGTGATTGTTTAACTGACTCAACAGACTGTGTATTGTGGTGATGTTTTTAAGACCAGCAGACGTTGTATTGTGGTGAATGTTTACTGACGAGCAGAACTGTGGTATTAGTGGTGATGTTTTACTGACAGCAGAACTGTGTATTGTGGTGATGTTTACTGACCAGCAGACTGTGTATTGTGGTGATGTTTTTGACGGAGCAGACTGTGGTAATTGTGGGGAATGACTGTTCAAATGTCAGCTGTATTGTAGACTGACAGCAAAACTGATTGATTCTGACATGTGATTGTGGTGAATGTTCTACTGACCAGCAGACTGTGTGATTGTGGGATGGTTTACTGACCACAGACTGTGTATTGTGGTGATGTTTACTACCAACAGACAATTTAAATTGTGGTGATGTTTACTGACCAGCAGAGCTGTGTTATTGTGGTGATGTTTACTGACCAGCGAACTGTGTATTGTTGGTGATGTTTCCCTGTCGCAGCAGACTGTGTATTGTGGGTGATGTTTATGACCAGCAGACTGTCTATTGTGGTGATTGTTTATGGACCAATCACACCTGTGTATTGTGGTTGATGTTTTACTGACCAGCAGACTGTGTATTGTGGTGATTTTGGGTTTACTGACCAGAAGACTGTGTATTGTGGTGATTGTTTACTGACCAACAGACTGGTATTGGTGGTGATGTTTACTGACCAGCAGACTGTGTATTGTGGTGATGTTTACTGGACGCAGAGACTGTGTATTGTGGGTGAGTTTACTGACCAGCAGACTGTGTATTGTGGTGATGTTTACTGACGCTAGCAGACTGTGTATTGTGGTGATGTTTTTTAGCTGACCAGCAGAACTGTGTATTGGTGGTGATTGTTTACTGACCAGCAGACTGTGTATTGTGTGATGTTTACTGACGCAGCAGACTGTGTATTGTGGTGATGTTTACTGACCAACAGACGTGTATTGTGGTGATGTTTACTGACAGCAGACTGTGGTCTTGTTGGTGATGTTACTGACGCAACAGACGGTGTATTTGTGGTGATGTTTACTGACGCTAACACACTGTGTATTGGTGGTGATGTTTACTGACCAACAGACTGTGTATTGTGGTGATGTTTACTGACCAGCAGACTGTGTATTGTGGGATGTTTACTGACGCGCAACCGACTGTGTACTGGTGGTGATGTTTTACTGACAGCAGACTGTGTAATTGTGGTGATGTTTTACCCCCTTGACCAGCAGACGGTGTAGTTTGTGGTGATGTTTACTGACCAACAGACTGTGTTTGTGGTGATGTTTATGACCAACAGACTGGTGTATTGTGGGTGTTTTACTGACGCAGCAGCCTGTGTATTGTGGTTGATGTTTCCTGACCAGCAAACTGTGTATTGTGGTGATGTTCTTACTGACCGCAAGACTGTGTATTGTGGTGATGTTTACTGACCAACCAGAACTGTGTATTGTGGTGATGTTTACTGACCAAGGCAGACTGTGTATTGTGGTGATGTTTACTGACCAGTCAGACTGTGTATTGTGGTTGATGTTTAACTGAACCACAGACTGTGGTATTGTGGTGATGTTTACTGACAGCAGACTGTGTATTGGTGGTGATGTTACTGAACCCACCAGACCTGTGTCTTGTGGGTGATGTTTACTGACCAGCAGACGGTGTATTGTGGTGATGTTTACTGCAGCAGACTGTGATTGGTGGTGATGTTTACTGACCAGCAGAACCTGTGTATGTTGGGTGATGTTTACTGACAGCAGACTGTGTATTGTGGTGATGTTTCCTGACCAGAGACTGTGTATTGTGGGACATGACTGTTCAAGAGGTTTTTTTAGGTTGCCCCCCAAGGAAAAGACGTGTAATTGTGGTGATGTTACTGACGCAGCAGACTGTGTTATTGTGTGATGTTTACTGACGCAACAGACTGTGTATTGTGGTGATGTTTTACTGACCAGGCAGACCTGTGTATTGTGGTGAATGTTTACTGACGCAACAGACTGTGTTTATTGTGGTGATGTTTACTGGACCACAACTGTGTATTGTGGTGATGTTTACTGACCAGCCAACTGTGTATTGTTGGTGATGTTTACTGACCAACAGACTGTGGTATTGTGGTGATGTTTACTGACGGCAGCAGACTGTGTATTGGTGGTTGATGTTTTACTGACCAGCAGAGCTGTGTATTGTGGTGATGTTTTAATGACCAACAGAGCCTGTGTATTGTGGTGATGTTACTGACGCAACAGACTGTGTATTGGTGGTGATGTTTACTGACCAGCAGACGGTGTATTGTGGTGATGTTTGACTGACCAGCAGACTGTGTATTGTGGTGATGTTTACTGACCAACAGACTGTGTATTGTGGTGATGTTTACTGACCAGCAGACGGTGTATTTGGTGAATGTTTACTGACAGCAGACTGTGGTATTCGTGGTGATGGTTTACTGAGCCAGTCAGACTGGTGTATTAGTTGGTGATGTTTACTGACCAGCAGACTGTGTATTGTGTGATGTTTTACTGACAGCAGACTTGTGTATTGGTTGGTGGACTGTTTACTGACCAGCCGACTGTGTATGTGGTGATTTTACTGACCAGCAGACCTGGTGTATTGGTGGTGATGTTATACTGGACCAACAGAACTGTGTAATTGTGGGTGATGTTTACTGACCAGCAGACTGTGTATTGTGGTGATGTTTACTGACCCGCAGACTGTGTATTGCTGGTGAGTTTACGACCAGCAGACTGTGTATTGTGGTGAAATGTTTTACTGACCAGCAGACTGTGTATTGTGGTGATGTTTAACTGTACGCAGCAGACTGTGTATTGTGGTGGATGTTTTACTGGACCAGCAGACTGTGGTATTGTGGTGATTGTTTTTACTGCCAGCAGACCTGTGTATTGTGGTGATGTTTACTGACCAGCAGACTGTGTATTGGTGGTGATGTTTACTGACGCAACAGACCACTGTGTATTGTGGGATGTTTAACTAGACGCAGCAGACTGTGTATTGTGGTGATGTTTACTGACCAGCAGACTGTGTAATTGTGGTGATGGTTTTTACTGACCAACCAACTGTGTATTGTGGTGATGTTTTACTGACGCAATCACACCTAGTGTATTGTGGTGATGTTTACCTGAAAAAACCAAACCAAGAAAAACCTGGTGTATTGTGGTGATGTTTTACTGACGGCAACAGACTGTGTTTGTGGGATGGTTTACTGACAGCAGACTGTGTATTGTGGTGATGTTTAACTGACCAGCAGAACTGTGTTATTGTGGTGATGTTTACTGACCAGCAGACTGTGTATTGTGGTGATGTTTGTTACTGACCAGCAGACTGTGGGTATTGTGGGGACATGACTTGTTCAAGAGGTAGTGCCAGGAGACTGGTGTATTGAGGGGACATTGTACTGCTTGACTGTATGTTAGGGCGGACAACTGGGTAGAAGAATATCTGTGGCTCTAAACCAATGTTGGACCAAACCATCAGTTTGTCTCCTCACCGCTGCCTCTCCCTCCCTGTTGGACGCATCTCCCCCCGCCTCCCTCCTGTGGACATCTCCCGCCAGCCTCCCTCGCACCTCCCTCCCTCCCCTCCCTCCCTCCCTCCGCTCCTTCCCTCCTTCCTTCCTTCCTTCCTTCCCTCCCTCCCTCGCCTCCTCCCTCCTCCCTCCCTCCCTCCCTCCCTGTGGACCATTCCCCCAGGGCCTGCCTCCTGCTTTTGCCCTGTGCCTGCCACCCCGTCTTCATCACGTCCTCAACCCAGATCCAGCAATATGGTTTCTATCACTAATAACGCAGCAGCAGCAGGGGGTTGAGCTGTGACTGTAACAGATGTAGAGCCTTCAAACAAGCACTGCTTTCCAAGCGGGTTTCAAGGCCTCTGCCTGCCATGCTCCTAGGTCTCTAAATGGCGGACCCCTAACAGAGACAGTTGAAGCCTTAGCTCCTCAGGGTGCGCCCGGTGGCTGGGAATGATTAGCTRTGTTTAGATTCATTTTTTACGATATACCTTTTTGTTACCCTCTGGGAAAATAACTGAAACAAGAAGATAGAGAAACCTGTTAGGTATTATCAGTACAGATCTATCTGTATGTCATGACACCTATTAACACTATTACTGTTACAGTGTCTAGTTACTCATGAATAGGCTACTGTAGATTTGAATCTTTGTAGTGTAGTTTGAGTCTTATAAAAGACTTGTCACTGTTGGCAATCTTTGTTCCTACCCCTGTGGAGAGCTAGATAACATGTTATGTCTTCCTACCCCTGTGGAGAGCTAGCTAGCCTGTTCTGTGTTCCTACCCCTGTGGAGAGCGAGCTAGCCTGCTCTGTCTTCCTACCCCTGTGGAGAGCGAGCTAGCCTGTTCTGTGTTCCTACCCCTGTGGAGAGCTAGCTAGCCTGCTCTGTCTTCCTACCCCTGTGGAGAGCTAGCTAGCCTGTTCTGTGTTCCTACCCCTGTTGGAGAGCTAGATAACATGTTCTGTGTTCCTACCCCGTGGAGAGCTAGCTAGCCTGTTCTGTGGGCCTACCCCGTGGAGAGCTAGCTAGCCTGTTCTGTGGTCCTACTCCTGTTGGAGAGCTAGCTAGCTAGCTAGCCTGTTCTGTGGTCCTACCCCTGTTGGAGAGCTAGCTAGCTTGTTCTGTGTTCCCACACCTGTTGGAGAGCTAGCTAGCCTGTTCTGGTGTTTATTATAACCATGCAGTAGGGCTCCTGGCAGTTTGTAGGGCAACTGGGTCTGGGTTGTTTTCAGGGATTGATTGAACCTTTCACATGCCCCTGGCTCTTACCTTGAGGATGGTAAAGGACATCAAGCTCTTTTCACATCCATAGAAGTTGCCAAGATGATTAAGTGAAGTTAATTTAAATGATCTTCCTCTGTCCAACAGAATCCTCTCTGGGGCATTCATAAACACTGCCAAAGTCCGCAACTACGTAATACACATTTCCTAGAAAATATTCTCACAATATTTCATGTAATACTCATACTGCTTGAGCTCTGAATGCCAATCAAGTAGATGTAATTGAGTGTCTGCTTGTGTGTCTGCGTTTGTCTCAACGTGTGTGTTTACGGATGTGCTCAGATGTTTGTTTCCCAAAGATTTCTTGAGAGCAAATGTGGTCCTTCATATACGCCAAATACCTCAGTCCGGTGACATRTTTACATTCAGCTCTGTTAGCAGACGTGAAAYGCGTACAAACAGTGTGATACCACCATCAGCAAGCAGTATGATGCAAAGCAACAGCTGTGTAGTCTAACTTGTTTACAGACGCAGTCCAAGGGTACGTCCCAAATGG
>NW_019944821.1:175526-176971 GCF_002910315.2 Salvelinus sp. IW2-2015 | reverse complement strand
CCTTGCTTCCGGCCAACCTGCGGTGGGACAATGGGCAGTTGGACATTTCTGCTTTCATAGACTCTGGGGCTACCGGCTGTTTTCTGGATCGCACATTAGCTCCCCAACAGAGGCTGCCACTCACTGMGCTGGACACTCCGTTGTCGGTCACKGCGCTGGATGGTCAACCCCTAGGGTCTGGGAAGGTGAAGCAGCTCACCATGCCTATTCAGCTACGACTTCTGGATTACCATGGGGAGCTTATCCAGTTACATCTGGTGGACTCTCCTGAGCTTCCCCTGGTTCTTGGACATCCGTGGCTTTCCACCCATAATCCTCAAATTGACTAGCCTTCGGGAAGAGTTCTRGGRTGGAATCCTTCATGCCAGTTCAACTGCCAGCAACTCTCTCCACACCTTTCTGGTCCTGCTCGTTGGGAGACTTCTGACTCTCCTGTTCCTCCGGCTGGCAATGAAAAGCCTGATCTTTCCTGTGTACCTCAAGATTACTGGGATTTGGGTCATGTATTGGGTCAGCAAACTACCTCCTCACAGGCCCTACGATTGTGCCATCGACCTCCTGTCCGGCACTACTCCTCCGAGTGGAGGGCTGTGTTCTCTCTCAGGTCATGAACAGTTATATTAAGGAGGCGATAATGGCTGATTTTATTTGGCCATCCACTTCACCTGCAGGAGCGTTTTTTTTCTTTGTTGGGAAGAAGGATGGGGGATTACATCCCTGTATCGATTACAGGGGTTTAAATAACGTTACCATCAAGAACCGTTACCCTCTTCCTCTTATGTCGTCAGCTTTTGAGAGACTCCAGGGAGCTACGGTTTTCTCTAAATTGGATTTACGGAACGCGTACAATCTGGTGCGCATCAGACAGTGTTCAACACTCCTAATGGACATTATGAGTACCGGTTCATGCCGTTTGGACTTACTAATGCTCCATCCGGTTTCCAGGCCCTGGTTAATGATGTGATGCGCRACTTCCTTCACCAGTTCATGTTCACCTGGATGACATCATCATCTCCTCTAAGTCCATGGTTGAACACGACCAACATGTCCACCAGGTTCTTCAAAGACTCCTCTCTCATCACTTGTTCGTGAAGGCCGAAAAGTGTGAGTTTCACATTCCTCAGAGCCTGGGGTACATCATGTCTCAGGACTGTGAACAGATGGACTCCCAAAAGGTAGGAGCGGTGGTCAACTGGCCACGGCCCARMACGGTCAAGCAAGTTCAGCGTTTTTTGGGTTTTACTAATTCCTACGGGAGATTTGTGAAAACCTYTAGTGCTGTGGCGACGCCATTGACAACGCTCACCAAGGGCTTGGCTGGGCATGTGTGCTGGACCTCTGCTGCTGAGAAGGTGTTCCAGGACCTGAAATGTCGGTTTTCTTCTGCACCCATTCTAGTTCATGCGGATCCTTCTCTTCCCTTTGTGGTAGAGGTGGATGCCTCT
>NW_019944821.1:125201-172293 GCF_002910315.2 Salvelinus sp. IW2-2015 | reverse complement strand
ATAGTCATTATAATGGGGGGTGAAAGAGAGGAGAGGAAGAGAGAGAACACAATAGAGAGGGGGGACAGTTATAGGTACCATGAGCTTGTTGTTCAGGGTGGATTGGAGGCCATTTGATGTGTGAAACTCTTCTCTCTCGCAATCCCACAATTATGACGATGAATTTTTCTCTTCTGCTCCATGTTACATGCGACAGGCTCAATTTGATTTGGACCCTAAGAGATGACATACCATACACAGCAGTTCACAGAGAGAAAGCATGCCTGTTCCAAATTAATGCTCCACCCACAAAGCTGGTAGCCCTTTTCTGCAGTCAATGACCAAAAGCACCATCTTTGACCACATAGGTGGTATAATTTCATAATTAATAGATTATTATAAAAAACTGGCGAAAATCCGGTGTTTCTATGTCAACAAGTGTTGTTATATTTCAGTCTTCTGTGAAGTGTAATATTTGGATGCAAACTCAAAATATAATACATTTGACAGTACAGGTGTCTTATTTTTATTAAGCACATAAACATGTGTGTGAGGTATATACTTTTGTTTTAAAGTAGATTTGTTTAAGACTACCAAAGAATCACTGTGTGATGCTGATTTAGCCCACTGCAGTAAAATGTTAATGAAAGTGACAACTTGTGATCTCAAGTCTGAAGTGCTAAGTGATGATAATCACCATAGAAATAATGTTATGTGAAGTCATCTGGCCCGTCTTCTTAAGAACTGGCAGCCAGCAGTTTTGTGACAAGAAATCTCTCTTGTCTACTCATGTACATTGACTCCACTCTATGCATGACAATTTCCAGGCGTATTCCATAACTTTTCGCCTTTTCTTTCAGGCACATAAAACTAAAAGAGTATTGAGGGTGAACACTGGCCAAATGCTTCTATTTTCGCATTACTTAATTATGTGTTAATAGTCTGCACCACCATTTTGTGAGGGAAACCTGTGTTGTAATTCAGCATGAGTCGAAATATCCCAGATGTAATGGAAATTTGTTCTACTCAGGTTTTTGTTTTGTTCTCATGACTTCCTTCTGAAAACGGTGCAAGCTGCTCTGACACGAAAGACTCACAATTACTGTAACAAGATATAATAACCTTACTGAAGGTGGGCTTTAGTGTGATTCTGACATCAACTGTGTCTGTTCCAGTCAGTATTGCGGTCTTGTCATGGAAAGAAATACTGTTAGAAACAAGCAATTATGCTGACAACAACAGAAGACTAAAATTTCAAGTGATGATGAAATGACGAGTACAGAAGCTGAAGATTATGAAGTGGGCCAAGTCTGAAGAGTTTCACTGAATAGTGATCAATAAGTAAAGTGATTTGGTAATGCACAGTCACTGACAAACAAAAGGAAAAACCTATTGAAGCTGGATGCTTACGATCATTTACCTCCTACCACGTTGCATCATGCACTGCTATCAGCAGCCATGTTTTGTCACAGACTGTTTGTTTGTCTCTTGTTGTCCTGGCCATCTGCAGCAGGCCAGCCCGTTGCTGGGCCTCGCAAGAGAACCAAGTCTTGTGCAACGCCGCCTCAAAAGAACATTTGTTCACCATCTGCGAGACTGTGACTGCACCGCTCCCACTCCTTAAACAGAGAGCCGAGGATAGGACATGATAGCACCCCTCGGTCGCTCTGTATCTGGAATGGTTTTGCCTCACTGATTTTGAAACACTCTCCTCCTCAACTTCCCCCATGTTCCCCATCCCTCCTAGCCCAACGCTCTCTGGGATCATGACAAATAATGGCAGCATAAATTAAAGCGTTGTCTTTTTTCTTATTTTTGTTCTGGCTTGACCTCCCTGGCCACCAGAGGCAGTGCTTGGTGACAGCTGAGCAGTGTGTTTCCTGTTGTGTCCCAGTCTGGCTGGAGTTGGATGTTAAAGGCATTAGCACAGCCTGGAAATGCTGTGATGGTGCCAGGTAGAGTCACACATCCTTACAGACACACAGACAGACAAACATAGCTAGGTCTCAGGAACTAGGGACCAAGAATCAGGAATGGGACAGCAGATATAATATGGGGACATGAGAGAAAGGAGGCTGTGAGTGAGAAGGAGGAGGAAGAACTTTGAGTAGAACAGATTTACGGTATTCACACTGGTCACAAACCCTGGGTTTTATCGATAGTGAAATATCTAAGAGTTTCAACATCGAAGCTACTTGTGTTGTGCTGAATAATGCTGTAACTGGCCATCCACTCAGAGACAACGCACTCAGAGACAATGCACTGTAAATACTGGTCAGTATATTTGGCTGTGGACACAAGCAAAGATGTGTCCAAAGATGTGTCAAGAGGACAAAGAATAGTAACATGGAGGGGGAATTCAAATACATGTATACATCTGGCCTGTTTTTTGGCACATTCACACTAGGACAATCCCATCTGTCTTCCCCCTGTCATTGTCCAGTGATGTGGGATAGATCCAACATGTTTTTTTATTCTTCTCTTGTTTGATTAAGCAGGGGCCAGAGGTGGGGCTTGTGGGAAGTTGGGGGAGGTTAGAGAAACTTCACTCTCTTAAACTGCCTAGCGACAAGTTTGTGTGAGCCAATGGGGATTTGTGCTTGGGTTGGGCGCGGATCCAGAATAAGAGGCCAGCCAAAGACAGTAACTTCTCTGCCAGAGAGGCAAAGTGAAAGGACAGCGGGATGCTGGCTCACTCTGRGTAAGTATTTGGTTGGACACCCTGGTCATCCATCATCAGACACCATCTCTGGGGATCATCAAATTACATTTCCCCTGATGGTTCGACCAAGTAAATCTATCCCCCGGATTTGTTTTATTAGTTCACTGACTGGCCTCAGAAACAAACAGAATAATTTTGTCCTTCACTTCAGGTTTAAAAGCACAGTCATATGACAGTTATGCATTGGTAGTTGAAGTATGAGGAACTACATCTTTGTTATCTGTCTCTGTGTTTGGGTTTGTTACTGTTTATGTGTTTGGGTTTGTTGCAAAAAACAAATTTGTGGAGAAGACCAACTTCATCATGTTCCTTCTAATGCAGCAACTTGATAACTTCCAATATCAGAGAACAGAGGTTGAAGAGGTTGTACATGTACAAGTTTGAGTGCGCTTTCTCATGTGTGAGTTCTGGTTTTCCCCCACTTCAACCACCGGACTCCACCTCCCCTAGATTTACCGGCGTGAGGATGGGAGGAGGTGAGAATTCTTTGAGATCTGTCCTCTCAGGTAAAGCGGTCTATCCTTCCTCATTATCCATCATTTGTTTTCATTACTCAGCCATTGGATGATGGGCTCCATTACCCCTGGCTGCAGTTTGTCACTTCGCGCCAATCTGAGGCAGAGCGAGGGGACTGCCAAGGAACACCCCTCGTAATGGGATGTGGGGACACTGAAGGGCAAGCCCGGCCCGGCTCCACAAGGGGGCTAAAGGGGGCTTAGCCCCCCCAGCTCAGACTTTAGCCCCTCAGTTTTAGGGTTCGGGTTAGACATGTGTATCTGTGCTACGCTGTCAGCACAATGGACAGGGCGCGCCACAGTTTGTGTAGTGGGGCTATGGAAAGCCACTGGGCAGTTAGGTATGACTCCTTTGGTTTCCATAAAAATCGGGGGGAAACACATGCATTCCTACAACACAGAAATTATGAGATAGACGTTCTTCTTCTCTGTTTTTGCTTTATTATTTCACTGCCATACTGTGTTTGATCTTGTCCAGCCATCTTCTCTCAAGAGGACCACAATGGAAATAAGTCCCAGACTTTATTGTGTGTTATCCTCAATCATTTTATTCATGTGCATGTATGGCTTTGTGTGCTTGTTTTTTAAAATGGTCAAATTAATAAACTAAACTAAACAGAAGTAAGACTTGAGGCTTTAGGGCAGCTGAAGGCGGTGACGACTTCAGCTGTAAGTTTACAGCCACCATAGTGCACAGAATCCTCAGTCTTCTCCATCCTCCAAACAAATTAGTCCAGGCGAAAGCAACAGATCTTTACACTGGAGTCAAAGTGGTCCACAGTGCATTGGAGTGTGTCGAGAAGCTGAGGTGCGACAGTGAGTTCGAAGCCATTTGGGCACAGTGCAGTGCCAGTGGCACTGATGCACCACCAGAGCAAACAACGATGTTATGTAAGAATAAATCTCCAGCAATACGTGGTGGACAGTACAGCAGGCCAGCAGGACAGAGGAGAAAAGACTGTTCTTCAGCACATTGGATGCTGTTTTTGGTGAAATGTCAGAATGATTCAGCTAACGCAACAGCCAACTGGTGGAGGCCCTATGTGCCCTTGACCCAGAGAGCCAAAAAATGGACCCCATTCTCTGGGCTTCTCTCCGCTATGCCGACCGTGCTTACTGCACTGAAACATGGACTGACTTTTGGGGCGTCCATAGCTACATGGGAGAACTCATTTTCCACTTTAACAAACGTGTTCAGTCAGCAAAGAAGAAGCATGCTACACCCAAGGGAAGCTCAATAAATCCAACTGGCATTTGAGGGGGATCTTACATGAAGATTTCGGGAGAATTGGAATGATCGATTACTCAGGAAGTTCAACAGAGTATCAAGAAAGCTGCAACTCTTTAGAAAAGGTAAGATTGAAACAATCTAGCTGCTTACTTTAAAATAAATCTTGCTGTCCATAATTCCAATGCAAGAACCCAAATGACGCCCCTGGGTATAGCTACATACGTTTCATGATAGAAATAGGTACATTCTATTATGGTTTTCTATTATGGTTTTCTGTAAGTATTGGAAAAGTGTTTATGGTAGGCTGGCATTGCTTAATTAATTTTGTGGGTCAAATTGGATTCACAGAAGTTTTTTGTGCCATATCACAATGTGTTGCTGAACTCATGAGCGAGCGAGCGGCATGATTTTCCATGTTTGAAGCGGGCCTGTATAGGCCTATTTATTTGGGAAGACAGCTGTGCAAGGCTGCATCTAACTGTAGTAGGCTGTAGGCTATGTTTTGGTTATTTGGATCTTCATTCTCCTTTTGTTAACAGTGTTTAGATATATATTGTGTCATGCCTTTATCGAACTGATATTTTGATTACTAACCCAACTACCTGGACTGCTGTTTTGTTCTGTTCCATTCGTTCACATTTGCAGTTGTCGGTATTCTAAGCCAAACTGCTATTCAGTATTTTGGTTTGCATTCATTAATAATTAGGCTATTACTTTCAGCATTTAGTTTGCATTCTTTTGGTAAGACAGCTATGTGTACAGCTGTTTGTAATAGGTGAATTGCCCTATCTATCTTGCAGCCTACAGTATATTCATTACCAAATGACCTAGCTGTAGGGCGCTATCCATTGTGCTGATACAAATCAAATCAAATGTAATTTGTCACAAGTGCCAAATACAACAGGTGAAGACCTTACTATAAAATGCTTACTGACAAGCCCTTAACCAACAATGTAGTTAAAAAAAAAAGATTGTTCAGAAAATATTTACAAAATGAACACAATATAATAACAATAACGAGGCTATAAATAGGTTAACTGATTAACTGCTCAGCAGTCTTATGGCTTGCGGTAGAAGCTGTTGAGGAGCCTTTTGGACCTAGACTTGGCGCTCCGGTACCACGCGCCATGCGGTAGCAGAGAGAAGAGTCTATGACCCGCTCTAGAACAACAACCTCTCCCTCAACGTGATCAAGACAAAGGAGATGATAGTTGACTACAAGAAAAGGAGGACCGAGCACGCTACCAATCTCATCGACGGGGCTGTAGTAGAGCAGGATGAGAGCTTCAAGTTCCTTGGTGTCCACATCACCAACACACTATCATGGTCCAAACACACCAAGACAGTCGTGAAGAGGGCACGACAACGCCTACTCCCCCTCAGGAGACTGAAGAGACTTGGCATGGGTCCTCAGATCGTCAAAAAGTTCTACAGCTGCACGATCGAGAGCATCCTGACTAGTTGTATCACCGCCTGGTATGGCAACCACCCTAGTCAAATCAATTCAAATTGTATTTGTCACATGCACTGAATATAACAGGTATAGACTTTATCGTGAAATTCTTACTTACAGGCCCTTAACCAACAACGCAGTTTTAAGAATAATAAGAGTTAAGAAAAATGTGTACCAAAGTCAAAAATAAAAGAGCAACAATAAAATAACAATAACAAGGCTATATACAGGGGTACCGGTACCAAGTCAATGTCAATGTGTCAATGTGCAGGGGTACAGGTTAGTCGAGGTAATTGAGGTAATATGTACATGTAGACAGGGTTAAAGGGACTAAGCATAGATAATAGATAGTAAACAGAGAGTAGCAGCAGCGTAAAAAAAATAGGGGGGGGGGGGGGGGGMCAATGCAAATACTACAGGTAGCCATTTGATTAGCTGTTCAGCAGTCTTATGGCTTGGGGGTAGAAGCTGTTAAGAAGCCTTTTGGACCTAGACTTGGCGCTCCGCTACCGCTTGCCGTGCGGTAGCAGAGAAAATAGTCTATGACTAGGGTGGCTGGAGTCTTTGACAATTTTTAAGGCCTTCCTCTAACACCGCCTGGTATAGAGGTCCTGGATGGCAGGAAGCTTGGCCCCAGTGATGTACTGGGCCTTACGCACTACCCGCTGTAGCGCCTTGCGGTCGGATGCCAAGCAGTTGCCATACCAAGCGGTGATGCAACCAGTCAGGATGCTCTTGATGGTGCAGCTGTAAAACTTTTGAGAATCTGAGGACCCTTGCCAAATATTTTCAGTCTCCTGAGGAGGAATAGTCGTTGTAATGCCCTCTTCTTGACTGTCTTGGTGTGTTTGAACCCGCTCCACTACAGTCCCATTGATGTGAATGGGGCCTGCTTGGCCCTCCTTTTCCTGTAGTCAACGATCAGCTCCTTTGTATTGATCATGTTGAGGGAAGGGATGTTGTCCTGGCACCACACTGCCAGTTCTCTGACCTCCTCCCTGTAGGCTGTCTCATCGTTGTCATGCCTACCACCACTGTGTCGTCGGTAAACTTAATGATGGTGTTGGAGTCTTGCTTGGGTTGATCAGGGAGTACAGGAAGGGACTAAGCATGCACCCACCTTTTGAGGATCAGCGTGGCAGATGTGTTGTTGCCTACCCTTACCAACTGGGGGTGGCCCGTCAGGAACTCCAGGATCCAGTTGCAGAGGGAGGTGTTTAGTCCCAGGGTCCTTAGCTTAGTGATGAGCTTTCAGGGCACTATGGTATTGAACGCTGAGCTGTAGTCAATGAACAGCATTCTCACGTAGGTGTTCCTTTTGTCCAAATGAGAAAGGGCAGTTTGGGGTGCAATAGAGATTGTGTCATTTGTGGATCTGTTGGGGAGGTATGCGAATTGGAGTGGGTCTAGGGTTTCTGGGATGATGGTGTCGATGTGAGCGATGACCAGCCTTTCAAAGCACTTCATGGCTACAGACATGAGTGCTACGGGTCGGTAGTCATTTAGGTAGGTTACCTTGGCGTTCTTGGGCACAGGGACTATGGTGGTCTGCTTAAAACATGTAGGTATTACCGACTCGGTCAGTGACAGGTTGAACATGTCAGTGAAGACACTTGCCAGTTGCCAGTCCTGGTAATCAGTCTGGCCCTGCGGCCTTGTGAATGTTGACCTGTTTAAAGGTCTTACTCACATCGGCTACGGAGAGTGTGATCACACAGTCGTCCGGAACAGCTGGTGCTCTCATGCATGCTTTAGTGTTGCTTGCCTCGAAGCGCAAAGAAGTAATTTAGCTCGTCTGGTAGGCCTGTGTCACTGGGCAACTCACGGCTGGGCTTTCCTTTGTAATCCGTAATAGTTTGCAAGCCCTGCCACATCCAACGACCGTGTGAGCTGGTGTAATAGGATTCAATCTTAGTCTTGTATTGATGCCTGTTTGATGGTTCGTCAGAGGGTTTCGCAGGATTTCTTAATAGCGTCCAGATTAGTGTCCTGCTCCTTGAAAGCGGCAGCTCTACCCTTTAGCTCAGTGAGGATGTTGATTGTAATCCATGGCTTCTGGTTGGGATATATACGTACGGTCACTGTGGGTATGACGATGCACTCATTGATGAAGCCGGTGACTGATCACGCACCAGCTGTTACAGCACAGCAGAGATAGAGTACACATTTCAAAAGCACTCAATGATCTCTGAGTCTCTGCATTTTAACTTTATGTTTATTGTGGTTTTGCATGATATAAGCAGAATTAAATATTATTCCAATGAAAGAACCCCCCCCAAAATGTTGTCCCCTCTGCGATTTCAACTGCTACCTTAGTCACTTTATCCTGGCGCCAGGTCTGGGTGAGCCACCATCACAGCACAGGATACTGAGCTAGAACCTATACCATAGAATCTTCCACAGAGACTTCCAGTAATAACTAAAGTGATTGACTATGTCACTGGCGCTGCGGTCGAGTCCATGCAGCTACAAACTAGGGAGATCCTAGGGAGATGTGGGGGGTGGGTTGTTTGGTGGATGGGAGAGCGTAGTGTAGTCATCACGAGTGGACTAGAATATAACACCATTATAACCTGAGTTTACTACCTTTTAAATCAGATAGATTAAATAGCTCCTGTAAACGGAACCCCAGGGGTACACTGACACGTTGGCTACTGAGTGACACGTAGTCGCTGGGTGATGATACGTTTTCGTGAAGCTATGCTCTGGAGCAGGTTGGGTTACACTCCCAGGCAGCCAGGCATGAAACTGAGAGAGGGCCTGGAGGGGCATTGGGGGCCGCTTTAATGAGGGATCAGAGGTTGTTCTGGGTCAAGTGTCACTCTTCAGGATTACATGTTGAACACACTCCCCTGAGGACATGGAGAAACACCCTGGATTCCGACTGGATTGGGAACATCGGACTAATTAGAACAAATACCCACAGACTCCAAGATGCGGACATATCCTCAGAGAGAATATATTCTTTTTTTTTACTGTTTTCTTTTTAAAAATAAACATATTGCTTTGAATTATTATGTCTACTGTTGGATAGTGCAGTGTTTTCCACCATGCAACGTGTGAGAATTTACCGTCGTAGGTGTAATTTGGAGAGGCTTCTTGAGGAAAGTGCCTCCTCAGGGACACAGACAATTAGTTCTTCAACAAACAGCACGGATCAGCCTCTTTAATTAAACACCCATCCTTCTKCTCTCCTCCARTCCTCTCCTCTTTTARGTYAAGGAGTCKGTTTTTTWAATCCTSGGCCAGATGACACCCTAATAATTTGTTGCCCYCCATGGTGTGTCTCTAACCAGGGGATTAGATGGAAATTGGTCGGCGGGGGAGTTTGCGGAGTTATCGCTAACAGGATTTACCATCTACTGAGTATATCAAAGCTGGGGTCCCTGCACTAAGCACTCAGCACTCCACCAAATTAAAAAGTGGCCCACAGGTGGGCTCTCTGCGCCATTCGTGCCGACGGGCCCCAACGCTAATTGCTTTCTAACTCTGTTACGAGTGCCATCAAATTACACTCCTCAATTAGAGGAGAGATGAGAGAGAGGGAGGAGAGGAGGAGCAGAAAGGGTCTGGGAGATGAGGGGAGTGCATCATCCTGCTGGCTGGCTGCTGCTGTGTGGGGTACTTCTGTCATTAATGCGTTACACTGGACTTAGAGTGAGAGAGGTAGAGGGAAGAGATAGAGAAAGATAGAGGGATACTGGACTTCAGAAAATACAGAATGGACAATTCTGTTTATTTTCGAGTGAAATGCTTGCCTTTAGTTTTCTAAGACTTCACATGGAAATAGTAACTGAAGAAAGCATGAGCAGACTTGAATTTGAGTTTCTATTCGTTTCTCCTGATCCACACAATCCCTAATTTTAAGCAGGAAGGTCAATTAAGAACCAATCTTCATTTACAAGCATAACCTTGCCAAGAGGGACAGCAACAATGTAACCTTCAGTGTAATACTGATTAGGATCGCAGTCTACAAAATACTCTGAAAGACCAAGCTAAGGTTGCATCAAAGGAAGCTTTGCAAAGACGTTTATATGAAATGAAAGTAACAAAATGCCTAGAGAGCAGGTGAAGTACAGTAAACGACAGAGGACAGGATGTGAGGAAAACAAAGACAACACATCTGTGTATTCCTGAGCAGGAAACCACTTAACCATCCTTGTGTGTGTGTGTGTTTCTGCATTTGATACGGTGAAGCATTGAGAGGAAGACAGGATTTGATGTCACATCAGCCCCATTCTCTTGGGCTGACAACATCCTGTTGGCCTGGGGTTCCCCATAGTGCTCTCTCACGCTGACAACCCCAATGTCTGGCACACTGTTCATTCCTGCAAACCTAAAACCACACAACACTTCCTCTGCAGCTGTAATTTACTGACACAAGCAATCAATCAACAACCAGCCAATTAATCAATCACTTGAATAACATTTATATTTAATGTTTGATATACACCTTTTTGAGTCACTTTAAGTCAGCCATTAGTTCAATTCCATCTTAATAACTCACTCACCCCTCTATATTGTCTGAAAACTCACCGTGTCCATTCAGCCCTGTCCACTCCATATTAGCCTTGTCGCTAACCAGGCTTCCATAAAACGGGAAGCCTGGGGAAGTTCCATGGCAGAAATCAGCTCAACAGGGGTCGGAACACAGTGTAAATCAGTAACGCCTTGCAACACGTCAAACCAATCAAGTGCCTTGCTTGGGCGGAGCTGCAAAGGTGCTCACCAGATCAGTACCATTAAGACAAAACATTTCAACAAAACAAGCACTGTGGACAAAACCTTTTAGAACGTTTGCAGCACTCTAGTTTTCACAGTACATGCTCTTCAACCGATCGCTGGCCGCACCTTCCTGCCCGTACAGCATCACGACTCTGGATGGTTCTGACTTAGAATATGTGGACACCTACAAATACCTAGGTGTCTGGCTAGACTGTAAACTCTCCTTCCAGACTCACATTTAGCATCTCCAATTCAAAATTAAATCTAGAATCGGCTTCCTATTTCGCAAGAAAGCATCCTTCACTCATGCTGCCAAACATACCCTCATAAAACTGACCATCTTACCGATCCTTGACTTCGGCGATGTCATCTACAAAATAGCCTCCAACACTCTACTCAACAAATTGGATGCAGTCTATCACAGTGCCATCCGTTTTGTCACCAAAGCCCCATATACTACCCACCACTGCGAACTGTACGCTCTCGTTGGCTGGCCCTCGCTTCATACTCGTCGCCAAACCCACTGGCTCCAGGTCATCTACAAGTCTTTGCTAGGTAAAGCCCCGCCTTATCTCAGCTCACTGGTCACCATAGCAGCACCCACCCGTAGCACGTGCTACAGCAGGTATATCTCACTGGCACCCCAAAGCCAATTCCTCTTTGGCCGCCTTTCCTTCCAGTTCTCTGCTGCTAATGACTGGAACGAACTGCAAAAATCACTGAATCTGGAGACTCATATCTCCCTCACTAGCTTTAAGCACCAGCTGTCAGAGCAGCTCACAGATGACGGCACCTGTACATAGCCATCCAAACACTCATCCCCATACTGTATTTATTTATTTTGCTCCTTTGCACCCCAGTATCTCTACTTGCACATTAATCTTCTTGCACATCTATCATTCCAGTGTTTAATGGTAATCTGTAATTACTTCGCCACATTGCCTATTTATTGCCTTACCTTGCTTATCTTACTCTTTTTCAACAATTATAGTATCCCTCGCCACGCGGTTCACTTATGCGGATTCGCTATTTCGCGGATTTTCATAATGCATTTTTTTTTTTTTTTTTGGTGCATTGTGCTCTGCATTCTGATTCGCTAAAAACTCACTCCCGCTTCTTGTATCAAAACATGCTACGAATTGTGCTATCATTCTCGTCTCATGCAGTTATGTGTACGTACATAAAACAGCTTGGCAAATTTACATTAGTTGGCCAAATTACTTGTAATTTCGAACATCTCCTAAACCCATAATGTCGACGAAACGGCCTGGACCGACAAAAGCACCTGCGGATGGGCCCAAACGGCGGAAGAAGAGAACACTGCAGAGCGCAGTCAGGATGCAGCGGCCCAGTCTGAAGAGCAGTGAAACGGCCTACACGTGAGTCACTGTATTTGTATACATGTAATAGTTGCTAATTGTAAAAAAAAAAAAAGTTTTCTATTTCGGCGGATTTCACTTATCGCGGGTCATTTTCGGAACGTAACCCCCGCGATAAACGAGGGATTACTGTATAGACTTTTTTCATACGTATTTTGTGTTGTATTCCATGTGTAACTCTGTGTTGGTTGTATGTGTCGAACTGCTTTGCTTTTATCTTGTCCAGGTCACAGTTTAAATGAGAACTTCTTCTCAACTAGCCTACCTGGTTAAATAAAAGGTAAAAAAAAAGTATTTCTCTGTTATTTCGAGTTGAGGTAGCTGCAGCAAGAGGGAGAGATGGTCTACAATGCTGGCCATATCAATATGTATTATATTTATGCTTCTGAAGTTATATTTGGCTGTGAAGGCTACCATGAGTGACAAGAAGTAGCTAGCTGGCTACTAGCTAGTAAAATTATCTCACGATTATAAAGACAACAAAATAATAATTAAAAACAGCATATTTTTACCCACAAAGTTAGATGTGTTAGCCCAGACATTAGCTTATCCAGGGGCAGTGATACATAGAGCAACCATGTACTGTCTATTGAACAACTGCAATAAAAGCAACATTGCTTGAATTAAATGAAATAAAATAAACCTCATAAAAGCTCATTTCCTGTAGATCTTTTTGTCATCTCCTTATTTTCATACTGTACCTACATTACAGTGGTTGGATTTGCACTAAGCATATGTATATGTCAGCACTTACAGTTGAAGTTGGAAGTTTACATACATTTAGGTTGGAGTCATTAAAACTTGTTTTTCAACCACTCCAAAATGTCTTGTTAAAAAACTATAGTTTTGGCAAGTCGGTTAGGACATCTACTTTGTGCATGACACAGTAATTTTTCACAATTGTTTACAGACAGATTATTTCACTTATAATTCACTGTATCACAATTCCAGTGGGTCAGAAGTTACAGACACTAAGTTGACTGTGCCTTTAAACAGCTTGGAAAATTCCAAAGTATGTCATTGCTTTAGAAGCTTCTGATAGGCTAATTGACATCATGTGAGTCAATTGGAGGTGTACTGTGGATGTATTTCAAGGCCTACCTTCAACTCAGTGCCTCTTTGCTTGACATCGACAAAATCAAAAGAATCAGCAGACCTTAGAAAAAAAATTGTAGACCTCCACAAGTCTGGTTCATCTGGGAGCAATTTCCAAAACGCCTGAAGTACACGTTCATCTGACAAACAATAGTACGCAAGTTTAAACCACCATGGGACCACGCAGCCGTCATTCCGCTAGGAAGGAAGCGTTCTGTCTCCTAGAGATGAATGTACTTTGGTGCGAAAGTGCAAATCAATCCCAGAGCAACAGCAAAGGACATTGTGAAGATGCTGGAGGAAACAGGTAACAAGTATCTATATCCACAGTAAAACAAGTCCATATCGACATAACTGAAAGGCGCTCAGCAAGGAAGAAGCCATGCTCCAAAAACCGCCACAAAAAGCCGACTACGGTTTGCCAGACTACGTTCACATGGGGACAAAGATGGTACTTTTGGAGAAATGTCCTCTGGTTTGATGAACAAAAAATAGAACTGTTTGGCCATAATGACCATTGTTATGTTTGGAGGAAAAAGGGAGAGGGCTTGCAAGCCGAAGAACACCATCCCAACCGTGAAGCACGGGGGTGGCAACATCATGTTGTGGGGGTTCTTTGCTGCAGGAGGGACTGGTGCACTTCACAAAATAGATGGCATTATGAGTAATGAAAATTATGTGGATATATTGAAGCAACATCTCAAGACATCAATCAGGAAGTTAAAGCTTGGTCGCAAATGGGTCTTCCAAATGGACAATGACCCCAAGCATACTTCCAAAGTTGTTGCAAATGGCTTAAGGACAACAAAGTCAAGGTATTGGCCATAACAAAGCCCTGACCTCAATCCTATAGAAAATCTGTGGGCAGAACTGAAAAAGCGTGTGCGAGCAAGGAGGCCTACATACCTGACTCAGTATCGCCATCATACTGTAGGCCTATGACTACATTGGCGATTCATGCGATATGATAAGCTGCCATATGACATAGCTGATATACTGAGACAAAGTGACAATAAAATAAAACCGATTGGAGATCTTATAACTAGACGAAAAGGAAACAGAATCCTGCACACCCAGCCGACCTCCAGCAGGGTTGGCCTACTCCAATTGTAATAGGTTTATACATTGTGTGTGATGTTTAACAAAAAATTTTATACAACATTTGCTAACATAGATAGGCCTACACCTATAACCCATGAAATATAAGATATACCCTTAGTCTTTTGGGACATTCATTGGGACCTCTCTCTTCATCTGCAAACAGGCCGTCACAGCTTTCAATATCTGAGGACAGAAAACATCACAAATAAACAGCCTTCATTACACTCAAATTAGACATCACTGAATAGGACATTGCTATTATTTCTTTGTCTTCAAAGTTTAACCCTCTAGGTACTGGAGCTGGGGGATCTTTTCATAGTGTCCTCCCACAAAATGACATGCCCTATCTAGTAGCCTACACTCTCCCTTTACTGACAGCTGGCGCTGTAATTACACCCTTTTCCATGGCTGTTATCTACAAATGACTTTGAAGACTGTTTTTAAATTACAATAATTACATGAAGATAGCTGGTGGGAAAATTATTGTTATCGATCAATAATGATAAATCTCCTGGCATTGACAACTTAGATGGAAAGCTACTGAGGATGGTAGCTGACTCTATAGCCACTCCTATCTGTCATCTCTTTCATCTGAGCCTAGAGGAAAGTCTTTGTCCTCAGGCCTGCAGGGAAGCCTAAGTCATTCCGCTACCCAAGAATGATAAAGTGGCCTTTACTGTTTCTAACAGCAGACCTATCCGCTTGCTGCCAGCTCTTAGCATACTGTGGGGTGATGACGTAAGAATGGTTGAAGATACAGTTTATTGACACACCTCAGTATTACTCAATATAACACGTTAGTTTGTGTTGTGTAAGAGTTCTATCTTTGCCAGCTGAAGTTCTGTAGCAGGACAGCAAAAGCAGAGAAAACAGTATTGATTTAGAGGATTGCAGTTGCCATAGCTAATGACCAAAACACTCTCCACAGTTAGGAGTGTCAGGGATGGGGATAGGGTTAGTTGGGGAGGTAGGGGCGTGATGCCTAGAAGATATGTTTTACTGGTAAAGAAAGGCGCACCCTTCCCGGAAGAGTCACAAAACGATGGGGGGAGGAGGTACACAAAGAGAGGACTCACTGTTTCAGACAGCTAGGGGAGTCAGTCACACCTGCAGCAGATGAGTGGGCACAGTGGCATGGGCACGGGGCAGTAAACTACATCCATCCCACCCAGCCATTACCCCACAGGCACCATTCTGTACTACCTAGTACCTACCTCCTCTGAGTCTCTACTGAGTAACCTCTCAACTGTAATCACAACCACTTAGAACACAGTCAACACCTTATCACAAGGACAGAGAGGACAGAGCGGCATGTGTTCCTCTAAATCAAAATCACTGAGCCTGAATCAATCCTGTTCTATTCTTCTCTGATTKTATTGTTCTGTATACAACACCACCCCTCTGTACTGTACAGTATGTTTCTCTCCACATCCKCACAGCACRGCTTATGTGCAACAGATGTTTTGTKCCCTGCTGTTTTGAAGTGTTGTGATTTTCATTTAGTCCACCGCTCTGGGGCACGGACCTATCAGCAGGCGTCTAGTGTGGCGCACCGCGCTGCGTCTGGCAACCCAGGCCTTAAATAAACAAAGGGTCCCTGTTACACACCATGCAACACATCATTCAACATTGAGAGAGAGAGAGAGAGAGAGAGAGAGAGAGAGAGAGAGAGAGAGAGAGACATCGAGAGAGAGAGATTAAGAAAAATAATCTCTTCAACAGCAGAAGGGCAGTAAAGTTTCTACAGGGACTAACCATTCAATTCCAGTCATATACCACTCCAAAACAGGGTTACCAACCTACATAGACATTATTGGTATGTGAATGGGCCACACTTCTTTGTGGGTTACTTCCATTTACTCATTATAGGGCCGAGTGAAAGACAGTAATAACGTAGAATAATATGCAATTGAGAGCTTAAGACTCAATTCTAAATCTAAAATGCAGTTGAAAGTGTGTTGACATAATGGTACTATAGGCCTATACGAATGCAGTCCTTATGACGTAGTGTCGTGGTGACTGAATCAAAGCCATGGAAAGTCTTAAAATCTGTCTCATTCAACCCAAGGAGAAAGCTGTGTGCAGGTTCTACTTGTTCTAGCACCTAAGGATATTTTATGTTTGACATGTGACATCAGTCTTCAGTTCCGTCTTCCCTTTAAACCATATAACCCAGCAATAATTCAGAAGTAGGCCAGTTTGTACTACATTTGGAACATTATTGCCTTGACTTGACATAACCTGACAAATTACACATCTCCATATCTTTACGTCTTCCAATGGGAAAATAGACAAGCAATGAAGTGTACAGTGTAGTTGTGTGTGTGGGTGTGTGTGCACGTACGTCTGTGTGTCTTTCTGTGTGTGTGTGTCCTTTATGACACTGCCACACAGATGTTTCCCAGCCTGCACCTCTCCGAGCAGGAGGCATGTCCTGACTGGGCCCGTTGTCCACACAGGACGTGTCCTCGTTAACCCCTTATGTTCTGGAAACGCTCCGGGGAGAGACGCAGCTAATAACCCACCTGTGCACCAAGGGTAAAAGCAGAGCGGGAAGGTTTCCAGAGAGGCTAAGGGTTAATCTTACAGTCACTGTCTTGTTTGCCCCAGCCAACTTCACTTTGCCTTCTGCAGCTGGTGGCAAGAACCTGCAATAGACCAGAATTCCCGCAGACAATGAGACAAGTTTAGAGTTGCGTAAGTGCTTTGAAAATTTACAGCAGAGAGATTAATGACCTGGAGATGGATGATATCTGTCCTCATGAGAGAAGAAGAGGATTATTACAAAACCAGCAGAACATTAGAGAGAGGCAGAAAACCCTGAATGCTCCTTTTCTAGGAGATGTTTTACTCTGTGCACAACAATGAAGTGACTGTAAAGCACATACAGTGGCTTGCAAAAGTATTCACCCCCCTTGGTATTTTTTCTATTTGTTGCCTTACAACCTGGAATTAAAATTGATTTTTGGGGGGTTTGTATTAATTTTATTTACACAACATGCCTACCACTTTGAAAGATGCAAATATATGTTTTATTGTGAAACAAGCAAGAAATTAAGACAAAAAAAAACAGATACTTGAGTGTGCATAACTAAATCAAATCAAATCAAATTTTATTAGTCACATACACATGGTTAGCAGATGTTAATGCGAGTGTAGCGAAATGCTTGTGCTTCTAGTTCGCCAATGCAGTATAACAACAAGTAATCTAACCTAAAATTCCACAACTACTACCTTTACACACACACACAAGTTGTAAAGGGATAAAGAATATGTACATAAAGATATATGAATGAGTGGTGGTACAGAACGGCATGGCAGATGCAGTAGATGGTATAGAGTACGGTATATACATATGAGATGAGTACTGTGGGTATGTAACATAAAGTGGCATAGTTTAAGTGGCTAGTGGTACATGTATTACATAAGATGGCAAGATGCAGTAGATGATATAGAGTAAAGTATATACATATGAGATGGGTAATGTAGGGTTATGTAAACATTATATTAAGTGGCATTGTTTAAAGTGGCTAGTGGTACACTTTTTACATATTTCCATCAATTCCCATTTTTAAAGTGGTGGAGTTGAGTAGTATGTTGGCAGCGGCCGCTAAATGTTAGTGGTGGCTTGTTTAACAGTCTGATGGCCTTGAGATAGAAGCTGTTTTTCAGTCTCTCGGTCCTGCTTTGATGCACCTGTACTGACTCGGCCTTCTGGATGATAGCGGGGTGAACAGGCAGTGGCTTTGGGTGGTGTTGTCCTTGATGATTCTTTATGCGCTTCCTGTGACATGCGGGTGGTGTAGGTGTCCTGGAGGGCAGGTAGTTTGCCCCTGGTGATGCGTTCTGCAGACCTCATACCCTCTGGAAGACCTTACGGTTTGTGGGCGAGCAGTTGCCGTACCAGGCGGTGATACAGCCCGACAGGATGCTCTCGATTGTGCATCTGTAGAAGTTTTGTGAGTGCTTTTGTGACAAGCCGAATTTCTTCAGCCTCCTGAGGTTGAAGAGGCGCTGCTGCGCCTTCTTCACAACGCTGTCTGTGTGGGTGGACAATTCAGTTTGTCCGTGTGTGTACACAGAGGAACTTAAAACTTTCCACCTTCTCCACTACTGACCCGTCGATGTGGATAGGGGGTGCTCCCTCTGCTGTTTCTGAAGTCACAATCATCTCCTTTGTTTTTGTTTGACGTTGAGTGTGAGGTTATTTTCCTGACACACAACTCCGAGGGCCTTCACTCCTCCCTGTAGGCCGTCTCTCGTTGTTGGTAATCCAAGCCTACCACTGTAGTGTCATCCGCAACTTGATGATTGGTTGGAGGCGTGCATGGCACGCAGTCGTGGGTGAACAGGGAGTACAGGAGAGGGCTCAGAACGCACCTTGTGGGGCCCAGGTGTTGAGGATCAGCGGGGTGGAGATGTTGTTTTACCTACCCTCACCACCTGGGGGCGGCCCGTCAGGAAGTCCAGGACCAGTTGCACAGGGCGGGTCGAGACCCAGGGTCTCGAGCTTGATGACGAGTTTGGAGGTGACTATGGTGTAAATGCTGAGCTGTAATCGATGAACAGCATTCTCACATGGTATATCTCCTTGTCCAGATGGGTTAGGGCAGTGTGCGAGTGTGGTTGCGATTGCGTCGTCTGTGGACCTATTTTGGGTCGGTAAGCATATTGGAGTGGGTCTAGGTGGTCCGGTAGGGTGGAGGTGATATGGTACTAGTCTCTCAAAGCACTTCTCTGATGACGGGAAGTGAGTGCTACGGGGCGGTAGTCGTTTTAGCTCAGTTACTTAGCTTTCTTGGGAACAGGAACAATGGTGGCCTCTTGAAGCATGTGGGAACAGCAGACTGGGATAGAGGGATTGATTGAATATGTCCGTAAACACACCGACCAGCTGGTCTGCGCATGCTCTGAGGACGCGGCTGGGAATGCCGTCTGGGCCTGCAGACTTGCGAGGGTTAACGAGTTAAATGTTGTTACTCACCTCGGCTGCAGTGAAGAGAGCCCGCAGGTTTTTGGGTAGGGCCGCGTGTCAGTGGCTGTATTGTCCTCAAAGCGGCAAAAAAGTTGTTTAGCTTCTGGGAGCAACATCCTGGTCGGACGGGGCTGGTTTTCTTTTTGTAATCCGTGATTGACTGTAGACTGCCACATCTCTTGTGTCTGAGCTGTTGAATTGCGACTCGATTTTGTCTCTGTACTGGGACTTAGCCTGGATTGCCTTTGCGGAGAGAATAGCTACACTGTTTGTATTCGGTCATGCTTCCGGTCACCTTGCCCTGGTTAAAGCAGTGGTTGTCGGCTTTCAGTTTCACGCGAATGCTGCCGTCAATCCTGGTTTCTGGTTTGGGAATGATTTTTATCTTGCCTGTGTACGAATTCGTCAATGCACTTCCTAATGAACTCGCTACCGAATCAGCATATTCGTCAATATTGTTGTTTGGAACGCGATGCGGAACATATTCCAATCGCGTGATCGAAGCAGTCTTGAAGCGTGGATTCAGATTGGTCGGACCAGCGTTGAACAGACCTGAGCGCGGGAGCTTGTTGTTTGAGTTTCTGTTTGTATTCACCCCTCCAAAGTCAATACTTTGTAGAGCCACCTTTTGCAGCAATCACAGCTGCAAGTCTCTTGGGGTATGTCTCTATAAGCTTTGCACATGTAGCCACTGGGATTTTTGCCCATTCTTCAAGGAAAAACTGCTCCAGCTCCTTCAAGTTGGATGGGTTCCGCTGGTGTACAGCAATCTTTAAGTCATACCACAGATTCTCAATTGGATTGAGTTCTGGGCGTTGACTAGGCCATTTCAAGACATTTAAATGTTTCCCCTTAAACCACTCAAGGGCTGCTTTAGCAGTATGCTTAGGGTCATTGTCCTGCTAGAAGGTGAACCTCCATCCCAGTCACAAATCTCTGGAAGACTGAAACAGGTTTCCCTCAAGAATTTCCCTGTATTTAGCGCCATCCATCATTTATTCAGATCTGACTAGTTTCCCAGTCCCTGCCGATGAAAACATCCCACAGCTGCCACCCGCTGCCACCACCATGCTTCACTGTGGGGATGTTTTTTTCGTGGTGATGAGAGGTGTTGGGTTTGCACCAGACATTTTTCTTGATGTACAAAAAGCAAAATTTTGGTCTCATCTGACCAGGGTACCTTCTTCCATATGTTTGGGGAGTCTCCCACATGCCCTTTGGCGAACACCAAACGTATTTGCTTATTTTTTTCTTTAAGCAATGGACTTTTTCTGGCTACTCTTCCTGATAGCCCAACTCTGTGGAGTGTACGGCTTAAAGTGGTCCTATGGACAGATACTCCAATCTCTGGTGTGTAGCTTTGCAGCTCCTTCAGGATTATCTTTGGTCTCTTTGTTGCCTCTCTGATTAATACCCTCCTTGCCTGGTCCGTGAGTTTTGGTGGGCGGCCCTCTATTGGCAGGTTTGTTGTGGTGCCATATTCTTTCGAATTTTTAATAATGGATTTGATGTTGCTCCATGTGATGTTCAAAGTTTTAGATATTTTTTTATAATCCAACCCTGATCTGTACTTCTCCAGAACTGTGTCCCTGACTTGTTTGGAGAGCTCCTTGGTCTTCATGATGCCCCTTGTTTAGTGGTGTAGCAGACTCTGGGACCTTTCAGAAGAGATGTATGTATACTGAGATCATGTGACACTTAGATTGCACATAGGTGGACTTTATTTAACTAATTACGTGACTTCTGAATGTAATTGGTTGCACCAGATCTTATTCAGGGGCTTCATAGCAAAGGGGGTGAATACATATGCACACACCACTTTTCCGTTTTTTATTTTTTAGAATATTTTGAAACAAGTAATTTTTTCCATTTCACTTCACCAATTTGGACTATTTTGTGTATGTCCATTACATGAAATCCAAATAAACATCCATTTAAATTACAGGTTGTAATGCAACAAAATTGGAAAAACGCCAAGGGGGATGAATACTTTTGCAAGGCACTGTGGTGTGGTAAAGCTTGTGTGTGTGTGTGTGTGTGTGTGTGTGTGTGTGTGTGTGTGTGTGTGTGTGTGTGTGTGTGTGTGTGTGTGTGTGTGTGTGTGTGTGTGCGTGCGTGCGTGCGTGTGTGTGTGTGTGAGTGAAGAGAGAGAGAGAGAGAGAAAGAGGAAAAACTGCTTCAAGGAGGGATGCAGACTTTTGGGAGGCTGAATGAAACTGCTGAAAAAGCTGTACTTTGCATTGTGGGTTGAATGTCATAATGCACAGTGTGTCAATTTGGATATTTATCTTTCACTACTCTGTAAACCCACTCCAGATACGATATTGTCTCAGTGTGTGTCTTCAGGACATCATTAGAATACTGAATGTGACAGCAAACATCTTTTAGTAGATGATGGTGAGCATATCCACTATGCTACAAAGCGCCGGCTTTGTCGTTCCAGTAAAGATAATATCGCTATTGTGATGAATAACAGAAAGCTGAAGTGTTTCAGTTGACCAGGCAGTCATTCTGTGGCTGAGATAGAAGCCACTTTGAGGTTAAACAGTCATTTGGAGCCACATAGAGTGCAGAGTTGCCTTGTGGACAAAAACCTTGTAACCCAAAACATGACAGTGTGACTATATATGGCTGTGAAGCAGCATGTTCACCACTATGAAAACCCAGTGGAAGTCCCCTCAATCTTTTTGCTGTGTTACGTTAAGAAATACAAATCCTACCTCATTTAAATTCAAAATCACATTGTACATTTTTGTTGGTTAGCTTTAAGCAAATGTAGATATACATTAGATAGTTGGTTTGATGTTTGATGGCTTCCCAACTACTTTTTGAGTAAACTGCTTCCAAGTATCGCTACAATGGTGTCAAAATGGGGATAATCAAGTGAGCCATTGACTTGCAAGGGGTCATTTGACAGAGGACAGCCATATCTCTGGATCTCCTTAATAAAGGAGTGTCACAAATTGGACAGCCGGTATACAGTATACTTGAAAGTTCATTGCTTGACTTGCGAAAACCAAGGCTTATGAGGGCCATACGAATACTAACGTTTATGATATAAAATTATTTTTTATGAGCCCTTAGACTGCAGTGTCACGCCTGAATGGGAGGGTTGTTTCTTTTATCCATGGCCAACTCTGGTTCTTCTGATCCTGTTTAGACCGATCATGGCCGGAGGGCTGGGGGGACCAAAGGGGTTGGGGAGGGGCAGTGTGGGGGGGAGCGAGGGAGGGAGGGATGCCTTTATGGACGGGAAAATAAAAGTTAACAACAGGGTGAGCAACACTGTAATCCAAACCCTAATCACCCTGGCACTGGTACAATGAGCCATATACGGTGTATAATGATACATGTGGGGTGTTCTACCACTGTGATGTGATGTGTAGTATAGAGATTTCATATGGTGTGTAATTTAGTGTCAACCAGGTTAACAGTATGCTAACAGTATGAGACGGTCGATGAGAATGTCACGTTTGTACAGATGCTGAGGTTTATGTGTGTCACGTTCGCTGGAATAATTATCGGACCAAACTGCAGCGCGATATGGTTTCCACATAATATTTATTTTTAAAACGCACAAAACAACAAAGAAAGAACGAAACAAACAACGAACCGTGACTACAGAGGTACTATGTGCACTAACTCAGTACAATATCCCATAAAACACAGGTGGAAAAAATGCTACTTAAATATGATCCCCAATTAGAGACAACGATAGCCAGCTGCCTCTAATTGGGAATCGTACCAAACACCAACATAGAAAAACTAAACTAGAACCCCACATAGAAAATAATAACTAGAAAACCCCCCAGTCACGCCCTGACCTACTCTACCATAGAAAAAAAGGGCTCTCTATGGTCAGGACGTGACAATGTGGGTATTTGTGTAAGCCCATTATCACCAAACAATATTATTTGTTTCTCAAACTCAGTCTTTAATACTCGCACAATAAAACTAGATTGGTTTGGCAAAGAAATCCCTCCATTAAAACCCCATAAATTCATAGAAGAATGTACTGACAGTTTGCCTTTGAGAGAGTAAAATGACTACAGTGGTACTTTATAGTTGTTTCAATCAATCTGGGTCATTTCCAAACATATCCATTCACCCCTGGAACATGAAAGCACAAAGTAAAATAAATTACACAAAACTAAGGAATTAAGAACAAGGAATGACTCATCTCTATTTGGTTTAATTGAGCTATCACTGATTTATTATAGTTTATAGTTTGTGTCTGTTACAACAACTGTATTGTACCAGAATTATTAAAGGTACAAGTCAAAGTCAACCTGATTGTCATCTGAGGTGACCAAAGTAGCTCTACAAAGTCCTCTAACATTATGACCCCGACTGCTGCTCACCTCACCTTATTTGCAAGATAGGGATAATGTGAAATAAATACAGTGGGCTCCAAAATTACTGGCAGCCCTGACTGGCAATGCACAAAAAATACAAACAACATAATTATAGAGATAAACTCAAAATACCAACATGTGAGAAATACAGTACTTTTTTAATGTTCCAATGGAACCAACCAAAATCATATAAATATTTAATAGAAAATAAATTTCACCAAAATCAAGGTTTCATCATTATTGGCACTCCTCATTTAGTACCTAGTGCAACCTCCTCTGGTAAGGATAACAACATGGAATCTTTTCCTGTAATGTTTGACAAGGTTAAGGAACCCTTTTGGAGAGATTTTGGACCATTCCTCAGTGGAGATCCTTGCAAGATCCTTCACATTCTTGGGTTTGCGCTTATCAACTGCTCTCTTCAACTCAGCTCACAGGTTTTCGATTGGATTGAGGTTCGGCGACTGAGATGGCCATGGCAGAACATTGATTCTGTTGTTTGGAAAGTCCACCTACGGCCAAGTCCCAGCCTTCTGGCAGAGGCAGCCAGATGGTCAGTCAAAATTGCCTGATACTTGGTGGAATTCATTATGCTGTCAATCTTAACCAGTGCCCCTGGACCTCTGGAATTAAAACAGACCCAAAACATCACTGACCCACCACCATATTTCACCGTGGGTATGAGGTGCCGCTCCTTGTATCCATCTCTGTTTCGACGCCAAACATGCCGATGCTGTATCTGACCAAAACGTTCAATTTTGGTCTCATCTGACCAGAACACCTTCTTCCAGTCATAATTAAATGACGTTTGGCAAACTCAGAGCGTTTGTGTCTGTGTCTTGGGGTCAGAAAAGGCTTTCTTCTGGCAATCCTTCCAAAGAGCCTGTGGTTGTGGAGGTGGCGTCTGATGGTGCTTTTTGAAACCTGGTGACCCCAAGACGCCACCAAGGCCTGCAATTCTTTCACAGTGATTCTTGGATTTTGTTGCTTCTCTCACCATCCTCCTCCCTATCCTGGAGGGCAAAATTAATTTGCATCCTCTACCCGTGAGGTTTTCAACTGTTCCATATCTGTTGAATTTTATAATAATTGCCCTGACAGTGCTCAGTGGTATATTCAATCGTTTGTGGATCTTCTTGTAGCCATTACCAGATTTATGATGGTCTACGACCATCTGTCTCTTTTGAACTGCCAGTTCTTTTGTTTTCTTCATGTTGTTGGATGACAAAGGGATATTGCATGCGTGTTACCTCATTTTTATACCCTAATGAGACAGGGAGTGATGTAATGGCTCAATATAGTTCCTTAAGACTTAGATAAACTTAAATAAGTGGAATTTAATTCCTGTTTTAATTTGTATAGATGTTATTTACAATAATCTTTAAGGGTGTCATTAATTGTGAAACCTTGATTTGGAGGACATTGATTTTTAATTAAATCAATACATTATTTTGGTGGGTTCCATTGAAACATTAATAAAGTACAGTATTTCTCACATGTTGGTATTTTGAGTTTATCTCTACAATTATATTGTTTGTATTTTTTTAAGTATTGCATTGCCAGTCAGGGGTGCAAGTCATTTTGGAGCCCACTGTATATAGCTTTTTTCCTATGTTAGGGATCAGTGCCACTTTTTAGGATGTCAATATACATTTATGTATATGCTCTATTTGTTTTTACCATTGAGGACCACTTTGAAAACAAGTGTTTTAATTAATACTTTGAAGTGCTATCCTCTGGGTCAACATTGTACATATTGTTGTATGTACATATTGTTTTGTCTTTGAAACCAAATAAATCCAAATTGATTACTGATTTCCTGTGCTTGGTAGTTGACCTGACCCAGCTCAGTGAGGTGGAGATGTGATGTGTGCTTCGCTGAAGAGACTTTCTAATCACCTAACAGCAGGCAGGCACTCAACTGATAGCACACACTTCCTGTGACAGGATTTCCCTTATTTGGAGATCAGGGTGAGGTTCATATGAACCAGATCTAGAGATGTGTCTCATATCTGTGAGCAAAGGGTGCATGATCTAGGTCAAATAAAGAGCAGTTAGTGATTGGTGACACTACTGCTGTGAGGGGATGAATGTTGACATTGTGGGACTGATTGACGGATTGATGGACAGATGGATGGTTGGATGGATCAATGGATTCAGCCATTTAAAGTCTATTTCAAAGTGAATCTTTCTCAAACCTGTACTTAGATTGAGGTGTGCTTGCACCCCCTTTGAACAGTTCTGTTGATCTCTAGCTGTCTGTTGACCAGGCTGGCTGCTGAGGGCGGCCTTGGCACGGTGCACCCTCTCTGTGTGCACCCTGTCCGTCTCTCCACATGCAGTACCACTCTGACTGAGGTTTTTCTAGCCCCCTTTTCTTTTTCCCCTGAAATGAAGGGAACAGGAAGCTGAGGCCAATTAGCACCACATAATGATTAAATAAATAAGTCTGAAGTAAAATAAAAACTAGAGAAAGAGAGAGGGATGGATGGAGGTAAAGAAATACACAAAAATCAATGCCATCCAGACGGTACTTCTCAGTGCTGCTGTAATTCTTTTGGCAGGTGGACAAGCGATTTCATTCGCACCTTTATTGTAGAGAAAACATGGCCAGGGAAATGAAAACATTATACGGTGGCGGTGGATGTGTGTTGGAAGGCAGACAAGAGAAAGCTGTGATTTACAGGGAAGCAGTACATTTGCAGGCAGCGCCGCTTCACGTTACTGGGACACATACACCTCACAATCACACATGCTGCCAGACAGAAACAGGAAAACACAGAGAGAGGGAGAAGAAATAAAGGAGAGGAAATGATAATTTATGTGTGTGTGTGTGTGTGTGTGTGTGTGTGTGTGTGTGTGTGTGTGTGTGTGTGTGTGTGTGTGTGTGTGTGTGTGTGTGTGTGTGTGTGTGTGTGTGTGTGTGTGTGTGTGTGTGTGTGTGTGTGTGTGTGTGTGTGTGTGTGTGTGCGTGTCAGTTTAAAAGCACGCTACTATGGATATGCCAAAAAAGTTAGCCAAATTTGCCCCAAAAGGCCCATTTTGTTTTGGAGTTGTTCTAAACATGCAGTAAAATAAATAACACCACCCAAAACCTCAACGGGTACAGTAACCCCCCTATCCCCCTGTGGCCCCTAATGGCAGATCCATGAAACACAGAGCCCCTGTGAAAATAACTGACTTAGCTAATACAGTTATATTATTACTAGGAGCTATACTCACCTGATTCCACACTGTTTGAAAACACTTTCAACTCACGCCACTGCAAAGTATATGTGCGAGTGAATCTAAGTACAGGTTTGAGAAAGATTCACTTTGAAATAGAGAAAACAGAAAGGAAGCTCCACTCTCTCTCTACACACAGAGAGAGGCTCTGCTGCCTGCCGTGCTCCCCCACTCTCTGCTCTGCCTACCAGGAGAGGAGCGCTGTGCAGCAAGGCTAATCGAAGCAGACGTGATGTTTGTCTTCACAGGGGCTGTGATTTGAGCCGGGGCCAAACGCTGGAGCATCAGGGGCCAGGGCCCCTCCAGGCRACGGCAGCTCTAAGATTACCTCCCTCCGCTAGCTTACATCTTCACTAGCCTCCCCCTCCCCATCCCTTCCTCCACCCCTCTCTTCTTTTCTCCCTCTATACATGAGGCCAATTTGTTGTGGCAGGCGTGCGTCTCGGGGTCCAGATCTTGTTACACACATTTGGGTTTGCCGCAGGATTTTGGGCCCCATCCAGACCAGATATGAGAGGCAGAGTGTATCTCTGAGGAGTGTCAGGCAGGGGAAGACATGATATGGGCTGTTCTGTTTGAGATTTAATAGGGAGGCCTTGTGTGTACAAACCGCATAATCTGCATGCCATAACATTACAAATCGCTTACTAAATACTGCCTGAATAGTGACAAAAAACGGTCCCAGAATGGAAAAAAGTAAGAAAAAGTAGGAAAAAAATAATACTTAAATGAATTGCTAGACGTATTATTTGTGTCATGTGCATCCATATGTTGGCTGAAGTAAACAATTTGCAGTGATAATCTTGCTATTATAACAAGTTATTAGAATTACCAGCAAAAAATGACGACAGAATGAACCTTTCTCCCGGAATCAACCTCTTCCTCTGTGACAGCCCCACGATGCTAACTCTTACCCTGACTTAGAGCCTGGCTTAGCCAGCTAAGACCACAGAACCAGGATTAGCTAACAGAATACTCATCCTTTCCTGGAGGAAATCCTAATGCATTCTCTAACATGGACAGGCAGGACATTGAGTTTTGTGTTCAAGGAGGGAGGCCGTGGTAGTTTCTATAGGCCTGCGTTTATCTGCCCTACTGTTGATTTAGGTCTTTAGGGTTTCTGGGTTTAGTCTGGGTGGGTTGGGGGGTTAGTGGCGGGAGAACGTGGTCAACAGGGCCGTCCGGTGATAAGCATCTCCAGGCTTGTTATTGCAGGCTTGGTGGTGGTGACGAAAGGGTTAGCCATTAGTGATGACATAACTGGTGTGTTTTATGGGTCCTAGAAGAGAGTATGGCCTCTGACATGACAGCAGCATATTGGAGAGAGACAGAGAGAGATGGACATGCTCTCAAACTGAGCAGAAGGATCTATCTAGGGGAGGGCAGTAGAACATGTAATACAATGTACACGCCTGTATTGAGGCAAAACTTGATACTGACATTATTAGCGAAACTTAGCTTATATTAGCTAGATACACTAGGTTCAATCATAGTGTGCAAGGGACAAAGATACACCTTATAGTACCATAGTACTCAGTACTGGTGCCCTGCCATAGTACTGGTGTCCTGCCATAGTACTGGTGCCCTGTCATAGTACTGGTGCCCTGCCATAGTACTCAGTACTGCTGCCCTGCCATAGTACTGGTGCCCTGTCATAGTACTCAGTACTGCTGCCCTGCCATAGTACTGGTGTCCTGCCATAGTACTGGTGCCCTGTCATAGTACTGGTGCCCTGCCATTGTACTCAGTACTGCTGCCCTGCCATAGTACTGGTGCCCTGTCATAGTACTCAGTGGCAGTCCCCTCCTACAGAGGTCTGGGCGTTGGGGCCGAGAAAAGAGGGCAGAAAAATCCCTTTAGAAAGTAAACAGATACAGAATTGAAGAAACAAGGAAGAGGGATGCATCTGAGGCATGTGGGCATTCTGGGAATGTCAGCTCGGACGAACAAAGAGTGGCTGTGATTGGACAATAAGTATGAATCAGACCTCTCTGGGAAAAGAATACTGAATTGTGACCCGTATTTTTCCCACAGACCTTAGGTAGAGCCTTGTGAATGTGTTTCATTGGCAGACCTTTCAGTGTTTGGGTGGTGAGGGGGAAGACAGTGTTTGAGTGGCGATATACTGGGTATCCATTGCGTATGAATTTTATTTGGATTGAAATGGCAGGTCGCTAGTTGCATACAAATGACTTCAAATACATGAAGGATACTTTTCTTCTATACTGTGGCTATTGTAGGCCACTTGGCCCACGATGGATGTGCCTGATGCACTAGGGCCCACTTCCAGTCTCAGTCTATGTAGTGAACGTAACCTGACATAGACATTCATAAGGCTTTATGTAAGCTGTTTTGAGAAGCCTGTAAAATATAGAAATCGAGGGTTAAAACTGTGCTGAAAATGTAACATTTTACTGGCATAAATGGCATTAACATGCTAGGCTATACTTATGATGCTGTTACATAGGCTGACAGGCAGGATTTAAGAAGAGCTGTATTTCTCCACTGGACTCTTAAACATCTAATTTTCCATTAACATGAGACACAGAGTAGCACGTGTCAGTGGAGGATATAAATCTCCAGTTTTCCTTCCCCCCTATACACGGCCCCTCAGCCTCTCAGCCTCAGTGGAGGAGTGGAACAGGACACCTTCCAAGAAGAGACACTCTTCACTGTTTAACCCTCCGGAGTATATGTAGAGTAGAGTAGACTACTCTACTGAAATAGTCATTGGCTCAAACACACATCTAGAAAATACCTAGGACCTTTACTAAAGCTCAAACCAAACCTAATGAATATGGCACTGACATCTATATTGTGTACCTCTGCAGAATGATTAAGTAGATTTTTCAGAGTGGTCTCAAACCCCAAAATTATTACCAATACTAAATCAGTGTTTAGCTTGACCCCCACGATATTCTGGATTCTCAATCCCCAAATCTAGCTCCATCCTCATCCTCAGCCCCATCTTCAACTCCAACTCTATTCCCATCCAGAACCCCAGCTCAGAGCCAACCCCACTCCCAAGCCTGAGATTGAACCCTTGCCATTTCAGTTTGTCAGTGATGTGTATGCCAAAGGTGGAAAGCTTCAAGTTCCTCGGCATACACATCACTGACAAACTGAAATGGTCCACCCACACAGACAGTGTGGTGAAAAAGGCGCAACAGGGCCTCTTCCACCTCAGGAGGCTGAAGAAATGTGTATTGGCACCTAAAACCCTCACAAAATTTTACAGATGCACAATTGAGAGCATCCTGACAGCAGATGAACAATTAAGAGCATCCTGAGAGCAGATGCACAATTAAGAGCAAACTACCTGCCCTCCAGGACACCTACAGCGCCCGATGTCACATGAAGGCCAAAAAGATCATCAAGGACAACAACCACCCGAGCCACTGTCTGTTCACCCCGTTATCCTCCAGAAGGCGAGGTCAGTACAGGTGCATCAAAGCTGGGACCGAGAGACTGAAAAACAACTTCTATCAGAAGGCCATCAGACTGTTAAATAGCCATCACTATCACCTTAGAGGCTGCTGCCCTATATACATAGACTTGAAATCACTGGACACTTTAATAACGCAACACTAGTCACTTTAATAATGTTGACATATGGCGCCTCAGTTGCAGGGACCGTCGCCGGAACCTGTCGTAGATTGCCGCTGCAGACTCTTGACTGGGGACCGTCGCTGCAGACTCCGGACTAGGGACCGTCGCTGAAGGCTCCGGACTGTGGACCGTCGCTGGAGGCTCCGGACTGAGGAACGTCGCTGGAGGCGCCGTGCCATGGATCATCGCTGCAGGCTTCGTGCCATGGATCATCACTGCAGGTTCCAGGCCATGGATCATCACTGGAGGCTTTGTTCCATGGATCATCACTGGCGGCTTCGTGCCATGGATCATCCCTGGAGGCTTCGTGCCATGGATCATCACTGGAGGCTTCGTGCCATTGATCATCACTGGAGGCTTCGGGCCATGGATCATCACTGGAGGCTTCGGGTCATGGATCATCACTGGAGGCTTCGGGCCATGGATCATCACTGGAGGCTTCGGGCCATGGATCAGCACTGGAGGCTTCGTATGTGGAGCCGGAACAGGTGTCACCGAACTGAGGAGACGTACTGGAAGCCTAGTACGTGGAGCTGCCACAACGCGTCCTGGCTGGATACCCACTTTAGTTCAGTGAGTGTGGAGAGCTGGCACAGGACGCACTGGGCTAAGAAGGCGCACTGGAGGCATAGTGCGTAGAGCCGGCGCAGGATATACTGGGCCGTGGAGGCGCACTGGAGGTCTGGAGCGTAGAGCTGGCACAACGCGTCCTGGCTGAATATCCTCTGTAGCACGGTAAGTGCGGGGAGCTGGCACAGGCCGCACAGGGTTGTGCTGGCGAACTGGGGATACCGTGTGTAGAGCTGGCGCGGGATATCCTGGGCCGAAGAGACGCACCGGAGACCAGGAGCGCTGAGCCGGCACTATCCGTCCTGGCTGAATGCCCACTCTAGCATGGCAAATGCGGGGAGCTAGCACAGAGCGCACCGGGCTGTGAATGCGCACTGGAGACACGGTGCGCATCACCGCATAACACGGTGCATGACCGGTCACTTGCTCCCCACAGTAAACACGGGGAGTTGGCTCAGGTCTAAACCCTGACTCCGCCAATCTCCCCGCGTGGCCCCCCAAAAAATATTTGGGGAGCTGCCTCTCAGGCTTCCGTTTTTGATTTAACTCCTTGTATCGTCGCCGTTCCGCTCTCGCTGCCTCCATCTGCTCCCTTGGACGGCGATACTCTCCGGCCCTTGTCCAGGGTCCTTCTCCATCCAGGATTTCTTCCCATGTCCACTCCTCCTGGCCACGCTGCTTGGTCTGTCTTTGGTGGGATCTTCTGTTACGGCTCTCGTTTGTAGTATGAAGAGTGGACCAAGGCGCAGCGTGGTAGGCGTACATCGTAACTTTATTGATAACACCAAACAAAATAACAAAGTCAGAAAACTAAAACGCACAGTTCTGTCAGGCAAAAACAACTAAACAGAAAACAAGATCCCACAAAACCCAAAAGGAAAATGACAACATATATATGATCCCCAATCAGAGACAACAATAGACAGCTGCCTCTGATTGGGAACCACACTCGGCCAAAAACAAAGAAATAGAAAACATAGACTTTCCCACCCGAGTCACACCCTGACCTAACCAAACATAGAGAATAATAAGGATCTCTACGGTCAGGGCGTGACAGTATGTAAACTTCCGACTTTAACTGTATATATTGTATTCTATTCCATTCTACTTTGTCTATGCCGCTCTGACATTGCTTGTCCAAATATTTATACATTCTTAATTCCATTCCTTTACTTTTGATTCTTGTGTATTGTGTGTATTGTTGTGAAATTTTAGATATTACTTGTTAGAAATTACTGCACTGTTGGAGCGAGAAACAAGCATTTCGCCACACCCGCAATAACATCTGCTAAACATGTGTATGACCAATAACAGTTGATTTGCCCCAACTCCAACCCCAGCCCTAGCTCCAGCTCCAAACTACAAGATTCAACCCCAGCCTCAGCCCCAACCCCAGCTCCAGTCAGCCAGGCAATCATTAGCCATGGGTCCTTGTGTGGATGGGCCTCACACAAGCAGGCACCAGGCAGTGATGGATGACTCCTCTCAGCCATCTCTCCTGTGGCAGGAGGGGGCAGGCTGCTCCTCCACCACCACCAGCTGCCTGCTGTCTGATCTCCACCAAAGTTGACACACTATCATCCAGGGAATGAGGGATTTTAAGGGGGGATCCGGAGATCTAAAATGGGGTATCTGTGGGTGTTAACTGGGTGTCCTCTGTCTTTTTAATGGGTGTCTGGTTCCTTCATCTCATGGGGATTCTGAGCAAACTAGAGAAGAGAGTTAGATGGAGTCCTGTGGGTCTCCTTAGGTTCTGGTGGTCAGAGACCGACTTCCATGACTCCAATTTGAAACCGATATAAATATATCTGCTGGGAAGGACACCTTCGTTGAGGAAGAGGGAGAAGCCCCCCCCCCTCTCCCCCCACACACAACACCATCTCTCTCTCTCTCTCTCTCTCTCTCTCCCCCTCTCTCTCTCTCTCTCTCTTCTCTCTCTCTCTGCTGCTCTCTCTCTCTCTCTCTCTCTCTTCTCTCTCTCTCTCTCTCTCTCTCTCTCTCTCTCTCTCTCTCGTCTCTCTCTCTCTCTCTCTCTCTCTCTCTCTCTCTCTTATGCACATAGACGTTAATTTCTCGTCAAGCCATCTCTTTCTTGATGCAAATAGGCACTGATTATGTGATCAAATTCTTTATTTCTCCAACACTGATGTAGAGTTCATAATAAGATTCTGCTGTTCTGGTGAGAGTTATTTGTGGTGGTTCCCGCAGCCCAGGACAGTGGGCCTCCCAGTGTGACTCTGTGTAGTGTGGGGTGGAGGCATGCAGAGGCATACACTCAGCACTGGGAGAGCTGGACATAGAACAGTAGAAACTGCAGCATAGAGGATCCACAGGCATACTCCAGGGAGGCTCACCCCCCCACACACACACTGTCCAGAGGTCTCTCTACCTGTTACCCAGTGGTGTTGACACATGATTGTCATACATGGAGGTGAACTGTCCCATTGTGAATTTATAGATTTTGTGTTCGGGAAACAATTTCTCTTTTGACAATTGTCAATTTGAGGATTTTGTTTAGTAACCTTTGCAATTGTCACGTTCCTGACCTGTTTTCTGTTAGTTTTTGTATGTGTTAGTTGGTCAGGACGTGAGTTTGGGTGGGCAGTCTATGTTTTGTGTTTCTATGTTGGTTTATGGGTACCTGATATGGTTCTCAATTAGAGGCAGGTGGTTTTCATCTCCTCTGATTGAGAATCATATTAAGGTAGGTGTTTTCACATTGGGTGTTGTGGGTGGTTGTTTCCTGTGTCTGTGTTTGTTGCACCATACGGGACTGTATCGTTCGTTCGTTCGTTCGTTCGTTCGTTCGTTCGTTTGTTTGTAGTCAGTACTTGTTCGTTCGTTCTTCGTTACATGTAAGTTCGTAGTCCAGGTCTGTCTACTTCGTTTGTTGTTTTGTKTTTTATTCAAGAGTTTTTCGTCTTCGTCTGTTTGTTGTAAATAAATAATATGTCGAACTACAACGCTGCATTTTGGTTCAATCCATGCTCCTCCTCGTCCGAGGAGGAGGAAGATGAAGAAGACCGTTACAGCAATGTTTTATAACTGTCACGTAATGAATGGTAAAGGATCCCTGGCTGATCTCAACCAAGGGATAATATTCTGAGGTACATGATATTAACCTGTTGAACCAGATGGACTCTGATGTCCACAGATATTTCATCCTGATTGATGAGCTGTACAGAACATGCTGTGCCTCACCATGGTTGGGGTGATATGGGGTGGAGGGCATAGGGGGTAGGGGTGTAGGGGGTTAATTAACATCAGTTAGGGGTGGTGGAATAGTATTAGGTCAAGCCTCATCTTAAACCTCACCCTGGTACATTGCATCGCACACGTGTGTGCAAACACAGACATGCATAAGTGCACAAACACACACACACACACGCGTATACATACACACTCACAAACACACACATTCTATGGTCATTAAGCGTTTTCTCATTAGCAGTGAATGGGGCTTGATCAGTTGGGAGTTAACACCATCCATCCAGCAGTCCAGAGGGACTTGGAGGAGGTAAGGGGGAGGAGGAYGAAGACCAGCCAGTCAATTAGATAGTCTTTAGGGCTGGATGGGTCTGCTGAGGGGGTCACATTTGGACACATCTGCCTCCCGTGGCAGATTTCTACTGCCCTCCCCCAGATAGACCCTTCTGCTCAGTCTGAGACCATGTCCATCTCTCTCTGTCTCTCTCCATACATCCTTAAGAAAAGACACCTCTTCTCCATCACTCTTGTACAGTCCATGGTCCCATATAAATGACCTAACCTCTATCACATTGTGTACCTGTAATGCTCCTATTCAGACCAGAGTTTGAGACTGGTATAGAGCTGTTAGTGCTATTATGCAATGCATTGGATAACCAGATATACTGTATATGGTGATCTACATCAGGGAATTACCAAATGCATTTCATCATTGTCAAATAAATGTCTCTCTAATATGCACAAGTTGTATCACTTCCCCGTATCCACCATTGCCTTTTATCCATATGGCCTGTGTCAGAAAAGCCAGGCCTAGAAAGACTTGCCGGTGTCTTCACTACCGTAGTCGTGACAGCTGGGCCAGTGACGTCAACATGTTGAGAACAATAGAGTTGTGATGTGGGGTGTGTGTTCTAAAGTGTGAAACCTGCAGTAGTGTGTTTGCGGGGGGACCAGCAGGATAAGTGGGCACCCTCTTCAGAAGAACATGCTCTTGATGTGATCACTACCGTAATGACAAACTGGCTATAAGCCTTTAGCTTGGTCATGATGATGCTATAGAGCTGGTGGAAATTTGAACTAACATTAGATGTGGTTTAGAGGATGGCTCTCTGGAGTGAATCTAAAAGAAATGTAGCCTAAATTAGATTAGCGAGTTCATTTTCTTGTCACGTCAGTTGGTGTCTCGCTTGTCTCAGAAAAGGATCCACTTTATCATCTTCGTCTTGACTGTCCTCTGTTTCCCAAGGAGCTTCGAGTCTAAGCAAAACTTTTAGGAGGAAGAGAAGAAATCAGATGGGGGAAAGAAGAAAAAAGAAACATATAAACTAAATGCACAATAAAACATGCTGTAAATAGAAGCTGGGTCCAAAGTTATATGAGGTGTTGGTTGAATAGCAATAGGACTTCAGTGGCGCAGGTTCGTGAGGGCTGAGTGAGTGAATGGGTTGGAAAATGGGCTGCAGGACTTCAGATTATCCTGAAGTGACACCAGTTATTTTAACAACATTCTCAGATGTCTGGACTGGCCGGGCCGTGGAGGGAAGGGGAGGGGGTTGAGGCAGAGCCAGTACCCATCACCAGACACTGCTGCTGGGCATCGGCCCTACAGGCTCCAGCCTCCTCCTCCACTTCACGCCTCACAGAGAACCATGAGCAGACTGGGCCTGGTCGCTGCAAAGGCACCCCACCTCCACTGTCCACTAGGGTGGTTTCAAAGAGAATGGAGGAAAGGAAAGGATGAGGAGGTAAGAGGATGACAAAGATGAAAGTGAACAAGGTGAGGGAAAGAGAATGGGAGTGTGTAGAAAGAGCAGAGACGGAACAGACAGGAGGATGATGATGTAAAAGCATGGACAGGATGTAGAAAACGATGAGGAAGAGGAGGAGGATAATGTGGAGGCAAGAGGGGGAGGAGGCTGAGACATACGATGAGGAGGACAAATAGAAAGGGAGAGAGAGAGAGAGAGAGAGCTGGCCAGGCCAATACCTGCTGAGATGGCTCCAAACCACTGCCTCTCCAGAGGAAAATGTTTTCACATCCTCTAAGTGCCCATTAACTGTCTATTCCCATTCCAGCCGATCTCTGCACCACGCTCCGGCTCAGTGGGAGTTGTGGCCGGAGCCGCCCGCCGTATTCCAGGGAGGCTCTAAGCCTTAGCTGGAGAGAGAGAGGGAGAGAGGGAAAGAGGGAAAGAGGGAAAGAGGGAGAGGGGGGGAGAGGGAGAGAGGGAAAGAGGGAGAGATAGAAAGGGAGATATTGTGTGTGGGAGAGCGGGGGGGCAACTTTGTTGGTCTTTGTGTGTGAGTTGGGCCAGGTCGGGCCGCTAGCCTTCCTGAACTAGGTCAGTTCTTACATGAATCTATTCTGCAGATGCTTGAATTCAGAGCAACTTTCCAACTACAGTTACTGATGGGGGGTTTTTGGCTTTGGATGTAAATGTCCTTGTAGTGAATGTATACTTTTCCTCATTTGATGGGTTTGTTTTGGACATGACACTGGAAATCCAACATAATATTTCAACATAATGTGCTCTGAAATGAATAAATAGTCAAAGCCTGCTTGAGGGACACTATGATGACAAAATCAAAGAATGGATAGTGTAAAAAGAAAAAATAGAGAGGGACAGTAAGATTTTCCTGGGGAGAGGATGGAAAGGCATTCTGCTCAACATAGTCTATTTACAAGCGCCAGAGGAGTATCCACTTCCTGCCATCTCCATCATACATGGGAGTGTCTGAGGGCAAGAGAGATCGCACCCCAATTAGGACCTGATAACTAATCAATAGGCTGCATATTCCTAGAGGAGGATGTAAAGGACTGGGCCCCTGGGAACACCACTTCAAATTACTCTGCTGTCGATGCTGAGAGACAGAGGCTCTAAAGGCGAAGAGAGGGGGAGTGAGGCAGAGAGTAACAGGGGGGGTGAGGGAGGGAGGGAGGGAGGGAGGGAGTGGGGTAGTCAGGGAGGGAGAGGAAGAGAGTGAGCGGGGGAGAGAGTGAGAGGAAGGCAGAGAGAGAGAAGAAAGGATTATGAAGAGAAAGAGAAAGAGAAAGGGGGTCAGAGAGGATGACAAACATATAAAAAAAAGAGGGAGGAAGAGAAAAAGGTAGCAGAAGAGTGGAGGAGAAGACTAATGTCTTGGCTGCTAGCTGATTCCAGGCGGTGGTCTCAGCCTCCTAGCCTGAACCCTATAGTCTTATTCCAAGGAGTGGTCTCAGCCTCCTAGCCTGAACCCTATAGTCTGATTCCATGGAGTGGTCTCAGCCTCCTAGCCTGAACCCTATAGTCTGATTCCAGGGGATGGTCTCAGCCTCCTAGCCTGAACCCTATAGTCTGATTCCAAGGAGTGGTCTCAGCCTCCTAGCCTGAACCCTCAATAGTCTTATCCAAGAAGTGGTCTCAGCCTCCTAGCCTGAACCCTATAGTCTGATTCCAAGGAGTGGTCTCAGCCCCTAGTCTGAACCCTATAGACTGATTCCAGGCGGTTGTCTCAGCCTCTAGCCTGAACCCTATAGTCTTATTCCAAGGGTGGTCTCAGCCTCCTAGCCTGAACCCTATTAGTCTGATTCCAGGGGATGGTCTCAGCCTCCTAGTCTGAACCCTATAGTCTTATTCCAGGGGTGGTCTAGCCTCCTAGCCTGAACCCTATAGTCTGATTCCAAGGAGTGGTCTCAGCTCCTAGCCTGAACCCTATAGACTGATTCCAAGGAGTGGTCTCAGCCTCCTACTCTGAACCCTATAGACTGATTCCAGCGGTGGTCTCAGGCCTCTAGCCTGAACCCTATAGTCTTATTCCAAGGAGTGGTCTCAGCCTCCTAGCCTGAACCCTATAGACTGATTCCAGGCGGTGGTCTGCCTCCTAGCCTGAACCTATAGACTAATTCCAGGGGGTGGTCTCAGCCTCCTAGCCTGAACCCTAAGACTGATTCCAAGGAGTGTATCAGCCTCCTAGCCTGAACCCTATAGTCTTATTCCAAGGAGTGGTCTCAGCCTCCTAGCCTGAACCTCTAGTCTGATTCCAAGGAGTGGTCTCAGCCTCCTAGCCTGACCCTATAGTCTTATTCCAAGGAGTGGTCTCAGCCTCCTAGCCTGAACCCTATAGTCTGATTCCAGGGGTGGTCTCAGCCTCCTAGCCTGAACCCTATAGACTGATTCCAAGGAGTGGGTCATTCTCCTAGCCTGAACCCTATAGACTGATTCCAGGAGTGGTCTCAGCCTCCTTGCCTGAACCCTATAGTCTGATTCCAAGAGTGGTCTCAGCCTCCTAGCCTGAACCCTATAGACTGATTCCAAGGAGTGGTCTCAGCCTCCTACTCTGAACCCTATAGACTGATTCCAGGCGTGGTCTCAGCCTCCTAGCCTGAACCTATAGTCTTATTCCAAGGAGTGTCTCAGCCTCCCTAGCCTGAACCCTATAGACTGATTCCAGGCGTGGTCTCAGCCTCCTAGCCTGAACCCATAGACTAATTCCAGGGGTGGGTCTCAGCCTCCTAGCCTGAACCCTATAGACTGATTCAAGGAGTGGTCTCAGCCTCCTAGCCCTGAACCCTATAGTCTTATTCCAAGGAGTGGTCTCAGCCTCCTAGCCTGAACCTCTAGTCTGTTCCAAGGAGTGGTCTCAGCCTCCTAGCCTGAACCTATAGTCTTATTCCAAGGAGTGGTCTCAGCCTCCTAGCCTGAACCCTATAGTCTGATTCCAGGGGTGGTCTCAGCCTCCTAGCCTGAACCCTATAGACTGATTCCAAGGAGTGGTCTCATTCTCCTAGCCTGAACCCTATAGACTGATTCCAAGGAGTGGTCTCAGCCTCCTTGCCTGAAACCTATAGTCTTATTCCAAGAGTGGTCTCAGCTCCTAGTCTGAACCCTATAGACTGATTCCAGGGGGTGGTCTCAGCCTCCTAGCCTGAACCGTATAGTCTTATTCCAAGGGGTGGTCTCAGCCTCCTAGCCTGAACCTATAGTCTGATTCCAGGGATGGTCTCAGCCTCCTAGTCTGAACCCTATAGTCTATTCCAGGGGGTGTCTCAGCCTCCTAGCCTGAACCCTATAGTCTGATTCAAGGAGTGGTCTCAGCCTCCTAGCCTGAACCCTATAGACTGATTCCAAGGAGTGGTCTCAGCCTCCTAGTCTGAACCTATAGACTGATTCCAGGCGGTGGTCTCAGCCTCCTAGCCTGAACCCTATAGTCTTATTCCAAGGGTGGTCTCAGCCTCCTAGCCTGAACCCTATAGTCTGATTCCAGGGGATGGTCTCAGCCTCCAGTCTGAACCCTATAGTTTATTCCAGGGGTGGTCTCAGCCTCCTAGCCTGAACCCTATAGTCTGATTCCAAGGAGTGGTCTCAGCCTCCTAGCCTGAACCCTATAGACGATTCCAAGGAGTGGTCTCAGCCTCCTACTCTGAACCCTATAGACTGATTCCAGGCGGTGGTCTCAGCCCTCCTAGCCTGAACCCTATAGTCTTATTCCAAGGAGTGGTCTCAGCCTCCTAGCCTGAACCCTATAGACTGATTCCAGGCGGTGGTCTCAGCCTCCTAGCCTGAACCCTATAGACTGATTCCAGGGGTGGTCTCAGCCTCCTAGCCTGAACCCTATAGACTGATTCCAAGGAGTGGTCTCAGCCTCCTAGCCTGAACCCTATAGTCTATCCAAGGATGTGTCTCAGCCTCTAGCCTGAACCCTCTAGTCTGATTCCAAGGGAGTGGTCTCAGCCTCCTAGCCTGAACCCTATAGTCTTATTCCAAGGAGTGGTCTCAGCCTCCTAGCCTGAACCCTATAGTCTGATTCCAGGGGGTGGTCTCAGCCTCCTAGCCTGAACCCTATAGACTGATTCCAGGGGATGGTCTCAGACTCCTAGTCTGAACCCTACAGTCTGATTCCAGGGGATGGTCTCAGCCTCCTAGCCTGAACCCTATAGACTGTGTGGAGGCTGGCGGATGGAGGCAGTTACCACCATGGCCGGACTGGGCAGGCAGGAGGCAGGAGTAGACCACAGGGTAAGGACACAACAGTGGAAACAGGAAAGGGCTGTGCCCACCCCTCCAACCCAAAACCTTTATTTATTTATTAACTATACCAATCCAAAACCACAGATATGAAGGAAAATAACTAGATTGCCAAGATTTAGTGTGACTGTTGTTTTATGCAAGTTCTTACCCTCAATACACTACCGGTCAAATGTTTTAGAACACCTACTCATTCAAGGGTTTTTCTTTATTTTTACTATTTTCTACATTGTATAATAATAGGGAAGACATCAAAACTATGAAATAACACACATGGAATCATTTAGTAAACAAAAAAGTGTTAAACAAATCAAAATATATTTAATATTTATGATTCTTCAAATAGCCACCCTTTGCCTTGATGACAGTTTGCACACTCTTGGCATTGAAATACGAATGCCCAAACCAGAACCAGCCCAAACCAGATGGGATGGCGTATTGCTGCAGAATGCTGTGGTAGCCATGCTGGTTAAGTGTGCCTTGAATTCTAAATAAATCACAGACAGCGTCACCAGCAAAGCACCCCCACACCATAACATCTCCTCCTCCATGCTTTACGGTGGGAAATACACATGCAGAGATCATCCGTTCACTCACACCGCATCTCACAAAGACACGGTGGTTGGAACAAAAAATCTCACATTTGGACTCATCAGACTAAAGGACAAATGTCCACCGGTCTAGTGTCCATTACTCATGTTTCTTGGCCGAAGCAAGTCTCTTCTTATTGGTGTCCTTTAGTAGTGGTTTCTTTGCAGCAATTCGACCATGAAGGCCTGATTCACGCAGTCTCCTCTGAACAGTTGATGTTGAGATGTGTCTGTTACTTGAACTCTGTAAAGCATTTTTTTGGGGCTGCAATTTCTGAGGCTTGTAACTTCTGAGGCTGAATTTATCCTCTGTAGCAAACTTATCCTCTGTAGGAAACTCTGGGTCTTCCATTCCTGTGGCGGTCCTCATGAGAGCCAGTTTCATCATAGCGCTCAATGGTTTTTGCGACTGCACTTGAAGAAACGTTCAAAGTTCTTGACATTTTCCGTATTGACTGACCTTCATGTCTTAAAGTATTGATGGACTGTTCTTGCCATAATATGGACTTGGTCTTTTACCAAATAGTGCTATGTTCTGTATACCCCCCCCCCCCAGCCCCCCACCTTGTCACAACACAATGGATTGACTCAAACGCATTAAGAAAGAAATTCCACAAATTAACTTCTAAGAAAGCTCACCTGTTAATTGAAATGCATTCCAGGTGACTACCTCATGAAGCTGGTTGAGAGAATGCCAAGCGTGTGCAAAGCTGTCATCAAGGCAAAGGGTGGCTATTTGAAGAATCTCAAATAGAAAATATATTTTGATGTGTTCAACACTTTTTTGGTTAATACATGATTCCATATGTGTTATTTCAAAGTTTTGATGTCTTCACTATTATTATACAATGTAGAAAATAGTAAAAATGAAGAAAAACCCTTGAATGAGTAGGTGTTCTAAAACTTTTGACCGGTAGTGTAGGTTTGGTATATATTTCTAGAGACACATCAGCTTCCGTCCACAACGCTGCCCGAGGGCTAGTAGTGGAAACACGTTGCAGTAGTGCGTCCTGGTGTACAATGCTGAGCTTCTTCTATATGTATTATTTTGTAAATTTATTCTGTTAACAGTTCACTAAAGTTTGTGATGTACTGGCCGCCTACTTGTCTTTTTTCTTCTTAAATTTTTTAATCCCACTACGGTTTCACAAATCAAAAAGTACTAGCGGATTAACACTGTTATAAAGTGGTATTTTACAGGAAAAAATATTCAAACAATGATTTTTAAAAAGCATCTCTTGGGACCAAATGAAAGACGAATCCCCCCCGTTTAACACGCGTATCAATGAGCCTACCCTTTAAGTATTGTAATTAGTACTGCCAAGTTTTTATCTCTCTGTCTTCTCCTTTTCTTCTTGCTCTGGTGATTGTCAAATCAGAGGCAATCGATAGTTTAAAGAATTATTCAAAGCCATTCCTTATCAAAGCATAGCGCTGTGGATCACCGTCCAGTCCACCCTACATCCGATGGGTAGATTAGTCCTGTCGACTATTCCTCTCAATCAAGGGGCTCAGAGGGGTCCGGTCCACTGTCGAACCGGGCTGGATCAAAGGGGAGCGTTTCAAAGCGTCCTGGCTTTAAGAATAGAGTCAAAAAGGAAGATGGGAACTATAATGTGGGAGTTAGGACTGTGGGTTGGTTGAATGGATGGAGCAACTGTATAATGTTCACTTTTTGTGTCCCACTATTACCTCAGTGTACCCATTCTAACTCATGCTACCATTCACATTCAGTTGTTGTCTGAAAACACATTGTCATGCTGTTTTTCTATGTACTTATCACAGTCGGTCCAATGCTGTCACTATTGCAGCTCCTGAGAGAATGTATGTAGCCGTTGTAAATTGTGACCCATGTGTGGTCTTCTAACCTCTCCCTTATTTTTGAATGTAAAAAGAATGGACAAAGCCATCGATCACGTGACACTATTCATTCCACCATTCAGACTCAATAGCGCATTTGAAGCCCAGGAAGTCTCATGGAGACATAATAAGCACAGTTTGACCTGCTCCAAGAAGTGACTTTGCAGGCTATCTCAGTGCTGCCACCCCTACAACGTTCCAAGATGGCGTAGCAGTCAGACGTCTTTGTCTTCGTCCTGTCGTGTCCCTTGTATATATCTTTTCACATCTTTTTGTTCGCATATCTATAAAAAATATTTTCCTAAACCTCAACTTCTAAATACTCTCCTGCAACCCGCCTCACCCAATGTGGCGTGGATCTGCTTTTCTTCTAAAATATTTCTATTTACTTCGGATCTGGAATCCCTCAACTGAAGATAGCCAACTAACTACCTACCAGCTATCAGTCAGCAAACCATTGCTAGCGGTCATCAGCTAAACTTTAGCTCGGAAAGCTCTCGCCAGTTCGAACAACGTGACTCATAACAGAGCATAACGGACCTGTTTCTCTCCATATCCCCGGATTCCTACCGCAAACTCTGAACATTTTCATCTGGATCATCGCAACTAGCTAACCGCAATCCCGGGTGACCACTCCTGGCTAGCGTTTCCATCACGAACAAGCACCAATTAGCATGAAGCTAGCCCGGCCAGGGCTCCTTTGCTACCACCGAAGCCCACTCCTGGGCTTCAATATTCGGACCCCTTCTACTGCTGGTATGGGGCACGGAACCCTGCCGATCCTCTACGACTGGAATACCGACATAATCTGCCCGAGGACTCCAATAGGCCCCTCAGGCGCGACGCCCGCTGAAGGCCCATTCTGCTAACCTGCTAGGCCTGCTAGCTACCTAGAGCTACCTGGAACCCTACTAATTCCACGACTGGTCTATCGACGTCACCGCACGAAGGGGCAAAACCAGACTTACCCCTATCGCAACATCCCCCAAAGGCTAACTTGCCTGCCTCGGTCTGCTAACTACTAGCTTGCCTGCCCCGGTCTGCTAACTGCTAGCTTGAGTGCCCCGGTTTGCTAACTGCTAGCTTGCCTGCCCCGGTTTGCTAACTGCTAGCTTGCCCACCCCGGTCTGCTAACTGCTAGCCCCTGCTAACTGCTTGCTTGCAAACCCGGTCTGCTGACTGCTAGCTTGCCAGCCCTGGCCTGCTAACTGTTAGCTTGTTTAGCCCCGGCCTACTAACTGTTAGCTTGTTAGCATCGGCCTGCTAACTGTCTGAATTGCAGTATCCCCAGCCAGCTCAACCACTCACTGGACCCATATGTGAACTTGGCTACGCATACCTCTCTCTAATATCAATATGCCTCATCCATTACTGTCCTGGTTAGTGATTACTGTCTTAATTCATTGTAGAGCCTCTAGCCCTGCTCAATATTTCTTAACCAACCATGTTGGTCCGCCTCCTACATATGCGATGACATCACCTGGTTTAAACGTCTCTAGAGACTATATCTCTCTCATCATTACTCAATGCCTAGGTTTACCTCCAATGTACTCACATCCTACCTTACTTTTGTATGTACACTATGCCTTGAATCTATGCTATCGAGCCCAGAAACCTGCTCCTTTTACTCTCTGTTCTGAACGTACTAGATGGCCAGTTCGTATAGCATTTAGCCGTACCCTTATCCTACTTCTCCTCTGTTCCTCTGGTGATGTAGAGGTTAATCCAGGTCCCGCAGTGCCTAGCCCCACTCCCCAGGTGCTCTCATTTGTTGACTTCTGTAACCGTAAAAGCCTTGGTTTCATGCATGTTAACATTAGAAGCCTACTCCCTAAGTTTGTTTTACTCACTGCTTTAGCACACTCTGCCAACTCTGGATGTCTTAGCCGTGTCTGAATCCTGGCTTAGGAAAACCACCAAAAACCCTGAAATCTCCATCGTCAACTATAACATTTTCCGCCAAGATAGAACTGCCAAAGGGGGCGATGTTGCAATCTACTGCAAAGATAGCCTGCAGAGTTCTGTATTACTATCCAAGTCTGTACCCAAACAATTCAAGCTTCTACTTCTAAAAAGTAAACTTTCCAGAAACAAGTCTCTCACTGTTGCCGCTTGTTATAGACCTCCCTCTGCCCCCAGCGGTGCCCTCTATACCATATGTGAATTGATTGCCCCCCATCTATCTTCTGAGCTCGTGCTACTAGGTGACCTAAACTGGGACATGCTTAACACCCCGGCCATCCTACAATCTAAGCTTGATGCCCTCAATCTCACACAAATTATCAATGAACCTACCAGGTACAACTCCAAATCCGTAAACACGGGCACCCTCATAGATGTCATCCTAACTAACTCGCCCTCCAAATACACCTCTGCTGTTTTTAATCAAGATCTCAGCGATCACTGCCACATTGCCTGCATCCGTAATGGGTCTGCGACCAAACGAACACCTCTCATCACTGTCAAACGCTCCCTAAAACACTTCTGCGAGCAGGCCTTTATAATCGACCTGGCCGGGGTATCCTGGAATGACATTGGCCTCATCCCGTCAGTAGATGATGTTATTCTTTAAAAGTGCCTTGCTCACCATCTTAAATGAGCATGCCCCATTCAATTTTTTTAAAACTAGGAATAGATATAGTCCTTGGTTCACTCCAGACCTGTCTGCCCTTGACCAGCACAAAAACATCCTGTGGCGTTTTGCATTAGCATCGAATAGCCCCCGTGATATGCAACTTTTCAGGTAAGTTAGGAACCAATATACACAGGCAGTTAGGAAAGCTAAGGCTAGCTTAGCTGTAAACACTTATCTCCCTCAATAGCTTTAAGCACCAGCTGTCAGAGCAGCTCACAGATTACTGCACCTGTACATAGCCCATCTATAATGTATCCCAAACAACTACCTCTTCCCCTACTGCATTTAATTTTTATTTATATTTTTATTACCTCGCCACCATGGCTTTTTTTGCCTTTACCTCCCTTATCTCACCTCATTTGCTCACATTGTATATAGACTTATTTTTCTACTGTATTATTGACTGTATGTTTTGTTTATTCCATGTGTAACTTTGTGTTGTTGTATGTGTCGAATTGCTATGCTTTATCTTGGCCAGGTCGCAGTTGCAAATGAGTACTTGTTCTCAACTAGCCTACCTGGTTAAATAAAGGTGAAATAAAAATGTAAAACATTTAAATTGCATAACTCAAATTGAAGGCCGACCAGGGTACTGCAGGCTGCCATTAGCAACTAAATTGTACTTATAACTTATTCTGTGTGAGATTTTAAAATAATCACTTCAAGGACATACATCTGGTGTATTAGAAATAGTTATTGGTACCATGATTATCTTCTATTTTTTTTCTTTATTCACACAAAGATTGTTTTTTTTCCATTCACTATAATGGGGGATCTTGCTTTCTGCTAACAATGCCTGCAGTACCGTGGTCGGCCTTGGCTTCAATGAGAGTGGGCAGTCGTTCTCCCCTGTTGCCACTCCTGTCTTGAAAAAATCCTGCAAATGAATGACATGTAATTGGACAGAAACAATGATGTCATGCAGTACACATTCATTGCAGGCAGAAGTTTGCAGTCCATGTAATTGTTATTATTCTTTTGTATCCTGATAATATATAAAAATCTATGTCTATGCATATTCAGGGATAGGAAAGAATGAAAAGTGTTACTTTGGGATGAAGTATTGAAACTAAAACAGGAATCGATTGGTTGTGCTTCTCATCCTTTGATGCCACCTAATCCATGTCTTAGTGTGAGGATGTAGAGATTAAAGTATGGGCATATTGAGAATGTTTGGGCTCTTCTAGTAGTATAGCAAAGCATTAAGCTCTTTAACGATCAGCGTTATTGAAATAATGGGTTGTGTGTGTGTGTGTGTGTGTGTGTGTGTGTGTGTGGTGTGTGTGTGTGTGTGTGGTGTGTGTGTGTGTGTGTGTGTGTGTGTGTGTGTGTGTGTGTGTGTGTGTGAACGTGTAAGATACACATACTGTGCTTTTGATAACAATGCCATAACACTGTTCCACTTTTCACACAAAAAAGATCCAGGAAATGTAATCTAGTGATGATTTACTGCCTTTCCTCTACAATATGTGCAGTGAGAAAGTTGATATCGGAAAGCACATTTCTACAATTTACTACACACGGTCTGCCTTCATGGCCTTTTTTCTCTTGCCAGTCTACAATTTACTACACACGGTCTGCCTTCATGGCCTTTTCTCTTGCCAGTCTACAATTTACTACACACGGTCTGCCTTCATGGCCTTTTCTCTTGCCAGTCTACAATTTACTACACACGGTCTGCCTTCATGGCCTTTTTCTCTTGCCAGACTACAATTTACTACACACGGTCTGCCTTCATGGCCTTTTTCTTTGCCAGTCTACAATTTACTACACACGGTCTGCCTCATGGCCTTTTTCTCTTGCCGGTCTACATTTACTACACACAGTCTGCCTTCATGGCCTTTTTCTCTTGCCGGTCTAT
>NW_019944821.1:111912-124838 GCF_002910315.2 Salvelinus sp. IW2-2015 | reverse complement strand
TGTTTAGCAGATTTATTCCGAATTAAGTCCACTACGGTTCAGCAGATATGTTTATTTGGTCACATACACGTGTTAGTCAGATGTTTATTATGTGTAAACCTCTACTCACCCAGTTCTTAGGCAGATGTTTTTGTCACATACACGCTTGTGTTAGCAGATGTTATTTGCACATACACGTGTTTTAGCAGATGTTATTTGTCACTACACGTGTTAGCAGATGTTATTTGTCAATACACGTGTTTAGCAGATGTTATTTGTCACATACACGTGTTCAGCAGATGTTATTTGTCACATACACGTGTTCAGCAGATGTTATTTGTCAATACACCGTGTTTAGCAGATGTTATTTGTCACATACACGGTTTAGCAGATGTTATTTGTCACATACACGTGTTGCAAGTTTTTTGTCCATAACGTGTTCAGCAGATGTTATTTGTCACATACACGTGTTCTAGCAGATGTTATTGTCACATACAACGTGTTCAGCAGATGTTATTTGTCACATACACGTGTTTAGCAGATGTTATTTGGTCACATACACGTGTTCAGCAGATTGTTATTTTGTCACATACGTGTTCAGCAGATGTTATTGTGTCAATACACGTGTTCAGCAGATGTTATTTGTCACATTCACGTGTTCAGAGATGTTATTTGTCACATACACGTGTTCAGCAGAATGTTATTTTGTCACATACACGTGTTAGCAGAATGTATTTGTCACATACAGTGTTCAGCAGATGTTATTGGTCACATACACGTGTTCAGCAGATGTTATTTGTCACATACACGTGTTTAGCAGATGTTATTTGTCAAATACACGTGTTCGCATGATGTTATTTGTCCACATACGTGTTAGCAGATGTTTTTGTCACATACACGTGTTCAGCAGATGTTATTGTCACATACACAGTTCAGTGTTCAGCAGATGTTATTTGTCACATACACGTGTTCAGCAGATGTTATTTTGTCACATACACGTGTTCAGCAGATGTTATTTGTCAACACGTGTTCAGCAATGTTATTTGTTCAATACACGTGTTCAGAGCAGATTTGTTATGTGGTCACATACACGTGTTCAGCAGATGTTATTTGTCACATACACGTGTTCAGCAGATGTTATTGCGGGTGTAGCGAAATACTTGTATTTCTATCTCCAACAGTGCAGTAATATCTAACAATTTCACAACAATACACACACATCTAAAGTAAAGTAATGGAATTAAGAATATATAAATATTGGGCAAACAATGTCAAAGTGGCATAGACTTAGATACAGTAGAATAGGATAGAATACAGTATATACATATGAGATGAGTAATGCAAAATATGTAAACATTATTAAAGTGACTAGTGTTCCATTATTAAAGTTGCCAGTGATTCCAAGTCTATGCAGCAGCTTCTAATGTGCTAGTGAATGCTATTTAACAGAAATTAACACTCTGATGGTGTCACGCCCTGACCATAGTTTGCGTTGTATGTTTCTATGTTTTGTTTGGTCAGGGTGTGATATGAGTGGGCATTCTATGTTGTATGTCTAGTTTGTCTGTTTCTATGTGTTTGGCCTGATATGGTTCTCAATCAGAGGCAGGTGTTAGTCGTTGTCTCTGATTGGGAGCCATATTTAGGTAGCCTGTTTTGTCTTTGTGGGTTGTGGGTGATTGTTCCTGTTTCTGTGTCTTTGTGTATGTCACCATACGGGACTGTTGCGTTTTCGTTCGTTTGTCCGTTTATTGTTTTGTTCTTTGTTTTCAAGTTTTCTAATTAAAATGAATAATCATCACGCTGCATTTTGGTCCTCCGATCCTTCTTACTACTTCTCCTCAGATGAGGAGGACGACGATCGTGACAGATGGCCTTGAGATAGAAGCTGTTTTTCAGTCTGTCGGTCCCAGCTTTGATGCACCTGTACCGACCTCACCTTCTGGATGATAGCAGGGTGGACAGCTAATGGCTCGGGTGGTTGTTGTCCTTGATGATCCGTTTGGCCTTCCTGTGACACCGGGTGCTGTAGGTGTCCTGGAGAGCAGGTAGTTTGCCCCCGGTGATGTGTTGGGCAGACCGCACCACCCTCTGGAGAGCCCTGCGGTTGTGGGCGGTGCAGTTGCCGTACCAGGCGGTGATACAGCCCGACAGGATGCTTTAAATTGTGCATCTGTAAAAGTTTGTGAGGGTTTTAGGTGCCAAGCCAAATTTCTTCAGCCTCCTGAGGTTGAAGAGGTGCTGTTGTGCCTTCTTCACCACACTAACTGTGCCGGTGAAACATTTCAGTTTGTCAGTGATATGTATGCCAAGGAAATGGAAGCTTTCCACCTCCTCCACTGCGGTCCCGTCGCTGTGGATAGGGAGGAGCTCCCTCTGCTGTTTCCTGAAGTCCACGATCAACTCCTTTTTTTTGTTGACGTTGGTTGGGAGGTTATTTTCCTGGCACCACAATCCCAGGGCCCTCATCTCCTCCCTGTAGGCTGTCTCGTCATTATTGGTAATAAGGCCTACTACTGTTGTGTCGTCTGCAAACTTTATGATTGAGTTGGAGTCGTGTGAGGCCACACAGTCATGGGTGAACAGGGAGTATAGGAGGGAGCTGAGCACAGATCCTTGTGGGGCCTCAGTGTTGAGTATCAGCGAAGTGGAGGTGTTTTTTCCTACCTTCACCACCTGGGGGCGGCTCGTCAGGAAGTCCAGGACCCAGTTGCACAGGGTGGGGTTGAGAACCAGGGCCTCAAGCTTAACTATAGTGTTGAATGCTGAGCTATAGTCAATGAACAGCATTCTTACATAGGTATTCCTCTTGTCCAGATGGGATAGGGCAGTGTGCAGTGTGATGGCGATTGCATCGTCTGTGGATCTATTGGGGCAATAAGCAAAATAGCCATTTAGTTCTGTTACCTTTGCTTTCTTGGGTACATGAACAATGGTGGACATCATGAAGCATGTGGGGACGGTAGACTGGGACTGGGATTGAATATTTCTGTAAACACTCCAGCCAGCTGGTCTGCACATGCTCTGAGGGTTAACACGTTTAAATGTCTTAATCACGTCGGCCATGGAGAAGGAGAGCCCCAGTCCTTGGTAGCAGGCCGCATCGGTGGCACTGTGTTATCCTCGAAACGGGCGAAGAAGGTGTTTAGCTTGTCTGGAAGTAATACTTCGGTGTCCCTTTGTAGTCCGTGATTATCTGTAGACCCTGCCACATGTGTCACGTGTCTGAGCCATTGAATTGTGACTCCACTTTGCCTGTTTGATTGCCATACGGATGGAATAACTACACTGTTTGTATTCGGCCATATTCCCAGTCACCTTGCCATGGTTAAATGCGATGGTTCGCGCTCTCAGTTTTGCAGGGTAGGTTTTAATAGTCACAGTGGGTACAACATCTCCTATACACTTCCTGATAAACTCAGTCACCGTACCAGTATATACGTCAATATTATTCTCGGAGGCTACCCGGAACATATCCCAGTCCGCGTGATCGAAATAATCTCGAAGTGTGGTTTCCGACTGGTCAGACCAGCATTGAACAGTACTTAGCACGAGTACTTCCTGTTTGAGTTTCTGCCTATATGAAGGGAGGAGCAAAATGGAGTTCTGGTCAGATTTGCCGAAAGGCTGGCAGGGGAGGGCCTTGTAGGCATCCCGGAAGTTGGAATAGCAGTGGTCGAGTGTTTTAGCAGTGTGAGTACTGTGTTGATAAAACTTTGGCATTCTTTTCCTCAAATTTGCTTTGTTAAAATCCCCAGCAACAATAAATGAGGCCTCAGGATATGTGGTTTCCAGTTTGCATAAAGTCCAGTGAAGTTCTTTGCGGGCCGTCGTGATATCGGCTTAAGGGGGAATATACACGGCTGTGATTATAACCGAAGAGAGTTATCTTGGGAGGATATACGGTCGGTATTTGATTGTGAGGTATTCTAGGTCGGGTGAACAAAAGGACTTAAGTTCTTGTATGTTATCACAATCACACCATGAGTCATTAATCATGAAACATACACCCCTGCTGTCACGACTTCCGCCGAAGTCGGTTCCTCTCCTTGTTCGGGCGGCGTTCGGCGGTCGATGTCACCGGTCTTCTAGCCATCACCGATCCACCTTTAATTTTCCATTTGTTTTGTCTTGTTTTCCCACACACCTGGTTTACATTTCCCTCATTACTTGTCGTGTATTTAACCCTCTGTTCCCCCCATGTCTGTTTGTGAAATTGTTTGTTGTAAGTGCTTGTGCACATTTTTGACTGGTGCGCGTTTTGTACCCATATTTTGTTTTGTACCCATATTTTGTATTTCTGGATGCTGTTGGTTTTGATAATTAAACTTCCCTGCCACCAGTTACGCATCTCTTACACCTGCCTTTCTTCTTCCCGGAGAGATATTCATTCCTGTCTGCACAATGAACTGAGAACCCAACTGGCTGGACAGACTCAGACAGCATATCCCGAGAGAGCCATGTTTCCATGAAACAGAGTATGTTACAATCCCTGATGTTTTTTTTTTTAATTTAACCTTTATTTAACCAGGTAGGCAAATTGAGAACACATTCTCATTTACAATTGCGACCTGGCCAAGATAAAGCAAAGCAGTTCGACACATACAACAACACATAGTTACACATGGAGTAAAACAAACATATAGTCAATAATACAGTGAAAAAAAAATAAGTCTATATACAATGTGAGCAAGTGAGGTGAGATAAGGGAGGTGAAGGCAAACAAATATATGTATAAATAAATAAAAATATAAAAGGCCATGGAGGCGAAGTGAGTACAACACAGCAAGTAAAATAAAAACTAAAAAAACACTGGAATGGTTGGTTTGCAGTGGAAGAAAGTGCAAAGTAGAGACAGAAATAATGGGGTGCAAAATAAATTAATAAATAAATACAGTAGGTAAAGAGGTAGTTGTTTGGGCTAAATTGTAGATGGGTTATGTACAGGTGCAGTAATCTATGAGCTGCTCTGACAGCTGGTGCTTAAAGCTAGTGAGGGAGATAGGTGTTTCCAGTTTCAGAGATTTTTGTAGTTCGTTCCAGTCATTGGCAGCAGAGAACTGGAAGGAGAGGCGTCCAAAGGAAGAATTGGTTTTGGGGGTGACTAGAGAGATATACCTGCTGGAGCGCGTGCTACAGGTAGGTGCTGCTATGGTGACCAGCGAGCTGAGATAAAGGGGGGACTTTACCTAGCAGGGTCTTGTAGATGACCTGGAACCAGTGGTTTGGCGACAGTATGAAGCGAGGGCCAGCCAACGAGAGTGTACAGGTCGCATGGTGGGTAGTATATGGGCGTTGGTGACAAAAACGCGATGGCACTGTGATAGACGAGCATCCAATTTATTGAGTAGGGTTTTGGAGGCTATTTGTAAATGACATCACCGAAGTCGAGGATTGGTAGGATGGTCAGTTTTACAAGGGAGTGTTTGGCAGCATGAGTAAAGGATGCTTTGTTGCGGAATAGGAAGCCAATTCTAGATTTGACTTTGGATTGGAGATGTTTGATGTGAGTCTGGAAGGAGAGTTTACAGTCTAACCAGACACCTAGGTATTTGTAGTTGTCCACATATTCTAAGTCAGAGCCGTCCAAAGTAGTGATGTTGGACAGGCGGGGAGGAGCAGCAGCGATCGGTGAAGAGCATGCATTTGGTTTTACTTGTATTTAAGAGCAGTTGGAGCCACGGAGGAGAGTTGTATGGCATTGAAGCTCGCCTGGAGGGTTGTTAACACAGTGTCAAAAGAAGGGCCAGAAGTATACAGAATAGTGTCGTCTGCGTAGAGGTGGACAGAGAATCACCAGCAGCAAGAGCGACATCATTGATGTTAAACAGAGAAGAGAGTCGGTCCAAGAATTGAACCCTGTGGCACCCCATAGAGACTGCCAGAGCCCGGACAACAGACCCTCGATTTGACACACTGAACTCGATCAGCAGAAGTAGTTGGTGAACCAGGCGAGGCAATCATTAGAGAAACCAAGCTGTCGAGTCTGCCAATGAGGATGTGGTGATTGACAGAGTCAAAGCCTTGGCCAGGTCAATGAATACGCTGCACAGTATTGTTTCCTATCGATGGCGGTACGATATCGTTTATGACCTGAGCGTGGCTGAGGGCACCCCCATGACCAGCTCTGAAACCAGATTGCATAGCGGAGAAGGTGTGGGTGGGATCGAAATGGTCGGTAATCTGATTGTTGACTTGGCTTTCGAAGACCTTAGAAAGGCAGGGTAGGATAGATATAGGTCTGTAGCAGTTAGGGTCAAGGGTGTCCCCCTTTGAAGAGGGGGATAACCGCAGCTGCTTTCCAATCTTTGGGATCTCAGACGACACGAAAGAGAGGTTGAAGAGGCTAGTAATAGGGGTGGCAACAATTTCAGCAGATAGTTTTAAAGAAAGAAGGGGCCAGATTATCTAGCCCCGGTGTTTTGTTAAAATGCTGACTGTATTGGAGAAAGAGAAATGGGGAAGGCTTGGCGAGTAGCAGAGGGGAGGGCAGTGCTGTTGTCCGGGGTGGTAGCCAGTGGAAAGCATGGCCAGCCGTAGAAAAATGCTTATTGAAATTCTCAATTATAGTGGATTTGTCGGTGGTGACAGTGTTTCCTATCTTCAGAGCGGTTGGAAGCTGGGAGAGGTGTGCTTATTCTCCATGGACTTTACGGTGTCCCAGAACTTTTTTGAATTTGTGTTGCAGGAAGCAAATTTCTGCTTGAAAAAGCTAGCCTTGGCTGTTCTAACTGCCTGTGTAGTATTGGTTTCTGGCTTCCCTGAAATGCATATCACGGCTGGGGTTCGATGCTAATGCAGAACGCCATAGGATGTTTTCTGTTGGTTAAGGGCAGTCAGGTCAGGAGAGAACCAAGGGCTATATCGTTCCTGGTTCTAAATTTCTTGAATGGGGCATGCTTATTCAAGATGGTGAGGAAGGCATTTTAAAAAAATGACCAGGCATCCTCTACTGACGGATGAGATCAATATCCTTCCAGGATACCCCGGCCAGGTCGATTAGAAAGGCCTGCTCGCTGAAGTGTTTCAGGGAGCGCTTGACAGTGGGGTCGTTTGACCGCTGACCCATTACGGATGCAGGCAATGAGGCAGTGATCGCTTGAGATCTTGGTTGAAAACAGCAGAGTGCGTATTTGGAGGGCAAGTTTGTTAGGATGATATCTATGAGGGTACCGTGTTTACGGAATTGGGGTGGTACCTGGTAGGTTCATTGATATATTTGTGTGAGATTGAGGGCATCAAGCTTAGATTGTAGGGTGGCTGGCGGTGTTGAGCATGTTCAAATTTAGGTCGCCTAGCAGCACAGACTCTGAAGATAGATGGGGGGCAATCGTTCCACTATAGTGTCCAGAGCACAGCTGGGGCAGAGGGTGGGTCTATAGCAACGCGACGCCCGGAGGAGACTTGTTTTTAGAGAGGTGGATTTTTAAAAGTAGAAGTTCAAGATGTGTGAGACAGACCTGGATAGGTATAACAGAACTCTGGCAGGCAGTCTTTGCAGGTAGATTGCAACACCCCACCCCCTTTTGTCTGAAAATCTTGTAATTGGGATGAAAGGTCTGAATTTTTGGTGTCTTTCTAAGCCAGGATTCAGACACGGCTAAACATCCGGTTGGCAGAGTGTGCTAAAAGCAGTGAACAAAACAAACTTAGGGGGAGGCTTCTAATGTTACATGCATGAAGCCAAGCTATTACGGTTACAGAAGTCATCAAAAGAGGCGCTGGGGAATAGGAGTGGAGCCAGGTACTGCCAGGGCCTGGATTCACCTCTACATACCAGAGGAAAAGAGAGGAGTAGATAGGTACGGCTAAAAGCTATGAGAATTGCTCGCCTAGAGCTACTAGAGCAGAGAGTAAAAGGAAGTTTCTGGGGGCATAAAATAGTTTAAGGAATAATGTACAGACAAAGGTATGTAGGATGTGATACAGTGAGAGGTAAACCGGTATTGAGTGATGATGAGAGAGATATTGTCTCTAGAAACATCATTGAAACCAGGTGATTCATCGCATATGTGGGTGGTAGAATGAGAGGTTGGATATGGTATATGAGAGCAGGGCTAGAATCTCTACAGTGAAATAAGCCAATACACTATACCCAGAACAGCAATGGACAAGGCATATTTACATTAAGGAGAGGCATGCTAATCGAGTGCATCAATAAGGCGTTCCAGTGAGTAGAGGTTGGTTGGTCGTGGCGATCCAGACCGCTGGCCGGGTATATGGCTTCGGTAAGCAGCATAGGATGGAGGTCTGTTTGTAGTACCTCGTGCGTTTCCGTCGGTTAGGTTAGTGGGGTTCCGTGTAGTGGGTTCCGGTGGTAGAGGATCAATCCAAATGGCAAAATAGATATATAGTGACCAAGGAAAAAATAAAATAAATAAATAATAATATAAAATAGTTGTCCGATATACTTGTTCAGGTAGCAGCCGATTAAGAAGTTCTCTGTGAGCGATTCAGGTAACGTCGGGACGGAGTGCCAGTTGGATAATCTCCGGGCAGATAACGTCGGCAGCAGTCGCGGCAGTCAGTCGTCGAAGCCCAGGTGGGGTTCCGTATCTGCAGCAGCAACAAAAGAACGGGTCCGGATGGTGATGGAACTCCTCCAGCTGGCTAGCTCCAGAATGATTTGAGTTTGCTCCGGGTCGACGTAAGCCAATAGTCACACGGTTTGCAGCTAGCTAGCTGCGCGAACAGTGGCAATGTCCAAGCCTCGGCTGGAATCCGGGAAACTGAGAGAAAGAGTCCGAATGCTCCGTCCGAGTCGCGTTGCACAACAAGTGCCGGTAAGATGCAGCTAAAGGAATAGCTGATGACACACAACGTGGGCAGCTGGAAACACACGAACGTAGCCAGCCAAACCGGCTATTCAGGAGGTAGCTACAGATTAGCTTCTGGCTAGCTATCGGAGTAGCTTCTGGTTAGCTTTCAGGCTAGCTTCTGAATTAGCCCCTGGCTAGCTTCCACGATGGATTTTCAGATTGAGGTAAATAATYCTTTTTGTAATTGGTGAAGCGGGTTGCAGGAAAGCTTTTGCAGGAAAGCTTTTGTAGTTGAGTTCTTGGATAATAAAATAAATAAAGATATGCGAAGAAAGGTGTAAATATATATATATACAGGACACGACAATACGGAACAGAAAAAGACGTCTGAACTGCTAAGCCACCTTGGACGAGGTGGCTTAGCACCTGTCTCTGGAAAGAAATCCTTGCCCTGAGCTCGTCTACTTTATTATTCAGAGACTGAATATTAGCAAGTAATATACTCGGAAGCAGTGGGTTGTGTGCGCTCCTCCTAAATCGGACTAGAAGACCACCCCGAGTCCCTCTCCTTTGCCGGCATTGTTTAGGTTCGGCCTCTGGAATTAGTTCAATTGCCCTGGGGGTTACGAGCAAAGGATCCGATTCGGGAAAGTCCTATTCCTGGTCGTAATGCTGGTAGCGCTGGTGAGTTACCACCACTCTGATATCCACTTGTATGTAATAACACCAAACATTTTCTGGGCTAATAATAGTGCAAAGTGCTAGAAGCACGGCAGCCCTCTCTGTCGGCGCCATGTGTCTGTATTGTACAGATGGCCAACCAACACCTACTCATTATTCTGTATACCATGCCTACCTTGTCACAACACAACTGATTCGCTCAAATGCACTAGTAGAAGGAAAGAAATTACACCAATGTACTTTTAAGAAGGCATACCGGTTAATTGAAATGCATTCCAAGTGAATACCTCATGAAGCTGTTTGAGAGAATGGCAAGAGTGTGCAAAGCTGTCATCAAGGCAAAGAGTGGCTATTTGAAGAATATATTTTGATTTGTTTAACACTTTTTTGGTTACTACAGTATATGATTCCATATGTGTTATTTTATCGTTTTGATGCCTTCACTATTATTCTACAATGTAGAAAATAGCAAAAATCAAGGAAAACCCTTGAATGAGTATGGGCCCAAACTTTTGACTGGTACTGTATGTATTTGCTTGCATCTGTATTTTTTTTAAACATTGTTTTACCTTTATTTAACTAGGCAAGTCAGTTAAGAACAAATTCTTATTTTCAATGATGGCCTAGGAACAGTGAGTTAACTGCTTTGTTCAGGGGCAGAACGACAGATTTGTACCTTGTCAGCTTGGGGGATTCGATCTTGCAACCTTTTGGTTACTAGTACAATGCTCTAAGCACTAGGCTACGCTGCTGCCGCCACTGTATGTGTGCACATATATGTGTGTGAGTGTGTGTTTATGTGTGTTAACACAGGTACATGTGTGTGTATTGAGACTCTCTCTTTGCCTCTGGCTCATGGTGTTTCTGTGTGACGCCAATGGAGGAGCCCTGTGAAAGGGGGCATTGTGCCTGTGAGGACTGTTCTCCTGGTGGGTAGAGCTCGTAAGCCGCTCCCCTCCACATGGGGCCTGTGGTCTGGGCACAGAGCTGCGGTCTGGATGGCACCAGAGCCTGTTCACTACGAGACAATACCCAAGGAAACAGAGAGAGGGGGAGAAGAGGGAGAGGTGGGAGAGGAGGGAGCGGGAGGAGGTGGGGGGAGAGAGAATTGGAGAGAGTGAATGGGGAAATACTGTATAATATTGTCCAGAGAGAGACCAGAATCGTATGTTAAACAGAGAGACGGAGACTTACAGAAAGAAAGGGAAAGGAGATGGGAAATGATGATGGAGAGAGGGAGAGAAAAAGAGGCTAAAGAGAGAGATAGTTATACAGAGGCACAGAGCTACAGTGGGACGCCCCTCTCCTTTGTTCAGTCTGTCCCATCACTGCACAGGTCTTAACTCTATACTTGGCATCACTGCCAGAGACCCAGAGGAGACTAGACCTTTGTCAGAGACAGCGCGTACGCAGCCACTCGCACGGCAGTAAAAATAACAGTTTTTTTCTCGTCTTCTCCCCTCTTTTTTTAAAACTGCCCATAAAAGCAGTTCCAGGGAACTGTGGGTAATTAATTAAATTAGTGGATGGGCAAGGTCATGTGACCTCTTTTTCTAAACCATAAAGTGCAGTGAATCTCCGATCGAAGTTCCTCTCTTTACTCTCGGGACAGAGAACTACCATGAAAAGAGAACTATATACAGTCCCTTGCAAAAGTATTCACCCCCTTGCCGTTTTTCCTATTTTGTTTCATTACAACCTGTAATTTAAATTGATTTTTATAAAAAATTCTATAAAGAAAACGTAAAAGTGGTGCATGCGTATAAATTCAACCCCTTTGCTATGAAGCCCCTACATTTACATTTACATTTAAGTCATTTAGCAGACGCTCTTATCCAGAGCGACTAAATTAGATCTGGTGCAACTAATTACCTTCAGAAGTCACATAGTTAAATAAAGTCCACCTGTGTTCAATCTAACTAAGTGTCATACAATCTCAGTATTTATACACCTGTTCTGAAAGGCCCCAGTGTCTGCTACAACACTAAACAAGGGGCACCACCAAGCAAGTGGCACCATGAAGACCAAGGAGCTCTCCAAACAAGTCAGGGACAAAGTTGTGGAGAAGTACAGATCAGGTTTGGGTTATAAAAAAATATAGAAACTTTGAATATCTCACTGAGCACCATTAAATCCACTTGAAAGAATATGGCACCACAACAAACCTGCCAATAGAGTGCCACACACCAAAACTCACAGACCAGGCAAGGAGGGTATTAATCAGAGGCAACAAAGAAACCAAAGATAACCCTGAAGGAGCTGCAAAGCTCCACACCAGAGATTGGAGTGTCACTTTAAGCCGTACACTTTAAGCCGTACACTCCACAGAGCTGGGCTTTACGGAAGAGTGGCCAGAAGAAAATAAGCAAACATGTTTGGTGTTCGCCAAAAGGCATGTGGGAGACTCCCCAAACATATGGAAGAAGGTACTCTGGTCAGATGAGACTAAAATTGAGCTTTTTGGCCATCAAGGAAAATGTCTGGCGCAAACCCAACACCTCTCATCACCCCGAGAACACCATGCCCACATTGAAGCATGGTGGTGGCAGCACCATGCTGTGGGGATGTTTTTCATTGGCAGGGACTGGAAAACTGGTCAGAATTGAAGGAATGATGGATGGTGCTAAATACAGGGAAATTCTTGCGGGAAACCTGTTTCAGTCTTCCAGAGATTTGAGACCGGGACAGAGGTTCACCTTCCAGCAGGACAATGACCCTAAGCATACTGCTAAAGCAACACTTGAGTGGTTTAAGGGGAAACCAATTGAGAATCTGTGGTATGACTTAAAGATTGCTGTACACCAGTGGAACCCATCCAACTTGAAGGAGCTGGAGCTGTTTTGCCTTGAAGAATGGGCAAATATCCCAGTGGCTACATGTGCCAAGCTTATAGAGACATACCCCAAGAGACTTGCAGCTGTAATTGCTGCAAAAGGTGGCTCTACAAATTATTGGCTTTGGGCGGGGGTGAATAGTTAGTTATAGTTATACGTTTTGAGATTTTTGTCTTATTTCCTGTTTGTTTCACAAAAAAATATATTTTGCATCTTCAAAGTGGTTGGCATGTTGTGTAAATCAAATGATACAAACCCCCCAAAATCAATTTTAATTCCAGGTTGTAAGACAACAAAATAGAAAAAATGCCAAGGGGGGTGAATACTTTCACAAGCCACTGTACATGCCATTTACATTCCACATAAAGACACATTAATGATGGTTTATTGATGATGCCTTGTAGTTATTGTTTTGTGTCTGGCTGAAGTGCTTGAAGTGGAGCTATCATCTGTCTTTTTCTCATGCTAAGGTTTGCTGGATTCACATGGGTCTGACGAGCATTGTCACCTTCTCATACATCACCTTGCCATATCAGCAATTTCATTGTTAAACACAATGTTGAGCTCACCAGGAGAAGGTGGTAACATTTAAACATAACTCCCCAGCTGATACGATTTCATTTCAAGGAATAGGTTTGACAAAGTCAAGGAGAAGGGTATGGTAGCATGGGTT
>NW_019944821.1:107386-111703 GCF_002910315.2 Salvelinus sp. IW2-2015 | reverse complement strand
CAAACAAAGTTGTCCTGCGGCTGTTGTATTTGGGAGATTGCGAGGAGGATGTCTTCTGATGTGATCAAAGAAACAATATTGTTTCTCATTGAGGTCATTTACAATTGAAGTGTCCTGGCTGCATATCAGTTCAAAATAGTGATGAATCCAGGGGTACTGTATTGTAATGACCTCTGCACAGATGGATGGGGGTTTCAAAGGCCTTTGCATTTGGGTGAGGTAGGCTGTGAAACTCTCCTTCCATTGTAGGGCTCAAGGGCTTTGACGCCTCTCAATTTACACTTCCGTGCTAATTGAAGTTGCAGCAGGATCTGTGCTGTTCTAGCCAACTTGGTAGCCTTAAATTAGCATTCAGTCCTTATAAAATATAGCATTGTAATGTATTTGTCTTCTTGGCTTTAAAAGTAGCTTCAGACTAACGTTACTCACTCAGTTCCAGGTTGGATGGTGTTTTCAGGTTTCTTGTGCTTCTTTTGCTGGTCAGTGGTTTGTCAGAGCATTTGGAAATAATCATCTTTGGTAGTAGGAATCCTTCCAGGTCATTTTGTCCAAAATCAGGTTGGAGGTTTGGAGTTTGGATTTGGAGTGAAGGTTAAGTTGTGCAGGGTAGTATCCTGTATATGTCCTTGCGGAAAAATCGAAGTTTCTAAATCTAACTTTTTGTTAAAACATGCTGAAAAATGAGGGAGCCCATCTGCTCATGATGGAAAAAGTACTAAATGTCATACTGTAGTAAAAGTAAAGATACCTTAACAGAAAATGACTCAAGTAAAAGTGAAAGTTACCCAGTAAAATACTACTTGAGTAAAAGTTTAAAAGTATCTGTTTTTAAATGTACTTAAGTACAATGGTAGAAAAAGTACTAAATCCTCATACTTGAGTAAAAGTACAAAGTAAAAATAAATGCTATACATCAAATTCCTTATATTAAGCAAACCAGACAGCACAATGTCCTTCTCTCACAATTATTTTTAATTACGGATAGACAGGGGCACACTCCAACACTCAGACAGAATTTTGCAAACACAGTATTTGTGTTTTGTGAGTCYGCCAGATCAGAGGCAGTAGGGATGACAAAGTTTTATATTGATAGGGGCCCTAATTCTGTCCTAGTTGATCATGTAATGAGTATTTTAGATGTCAGGGAAAATGTATGGAGTAAAAAGTACATTATTTTCTTTAGGAATGTAGTGGAGTCAAAAATATAAATAGTAAAGTAAAGTACAGATACCCCCCAAAACTACTTAAGTAGTACTTTAAAGTATTTTTACTTAAGTACTTCACACCACTGATCTACACTGATTGAAGTTGATTTAACAAGGGACATCAATAAGGGATCATAGTGTTCACCTGGATTCACCTAGTCAGTCTATGTCAGGGAAATGTACACTCAGTGTATAATACAGTAGCATACTTTAGAATATAAGCCACAGTACATGGATGGCACATAATTTCTTACAATTGGGTCCAACATATTAAGAGAAACAGTTATGTGGAGATTAGGCTTGTTCTCAAGAGTCACAGGAATATTTAGAGCAATGGCCAGAGTGGTTCTGTGTTTAATTCAGTCACTTTCACTTTGACTGCAATTGAGATAAGTCAGTGGTATCCACATTACACTGAGTAGACTTTTCCTTTTGATGGTCTGAAAAATTAGGTATAAATTAATTCAATATTCCAGGCTTATATTGAGGGTCCAGAATTTTATTGAGCTTTAGTATGATAAAGGTATTTTCTTTTACACTGAGTTATTTTTAATTGAGCATGTACTCTAGTCTAGTGCATGTGTGAGTCARCACCAGTGTGTCTAATGCACCTGTAGAGGGCATAGTGGCACCAGGGTACATCTTCGCTCTGTCAGGACACTGCTTGGAGGGAAGGAGGGAGGACTTCTGAAAGACAGAAAGAAAATACGTGTCTTGTTTGATACAGATCATTCACTCTGCTGGTTGATGTTCCTGATAAGCACACAGGGTCGGGTCGTTAGATGTGCAGTGTGATCACAATCAAGCCTCCATGATGCCTCAGTCTAACAGTGCATCCACAGGTGGAGAGAGGTCTATTGGGGGGACTGACCCCTTGTTCAAGGGTCAGTGGAAGAGCTAATCAGAACCCAAACATAGAGGAGTATTATAGCTGTCTATAGCCCTGTTACTGTGCTGCCTCATCAACCACTACAAAATCACCACTAGGGTTCACCTTTCCCAAACAAAATCCTCAAGAGAGTTTGAGCTACTCGCTACATTGAAACCTTCCTGTCGCTCCCTGCCTGCCTTATGTTTCTCTACATGAACACTCAACACAGGTCAGACAGAATAGAGAAAGTCTATATACTATTGTATTAATATTCTTTCCATTTATTGAAGTCACTGTGCATTTATAATGTTTGATAAAGCTACTGAAAAATGCTCATACTTTGTGGCTTATTGGCTAAATGATCATGCCTGTGGGGTAAAACAGATCAACATTACCCCGGAGTTCTGAAAATGCACAATTTGTTAAATGTAATTGTATGTAATATATGTAAATATATGCAAATTGTAATTATTATCTCAATGTTTATTATCAGATATTTTTTATCAGGTTAACCAATTTAGCTTTTTGACTGTCATGCCCTGCTGTAAGGAATTCATTCATATTGACATCTTTAGTCACACAAGAATTCCAGTCGAAATATTTGTTATGTAAGTAAATGTTTTATTATTAGGTGGTAATTCATATTACATTGTTTGTTGATGATAAGGTTTGATAACCCTGAGAAATTGAAACCACTGACCTAAATCGCTACACTTAAGCATGCAAATAAAATTTGGCGAACTAATTTGNCTTTGGCAATTAATGTTTATGCATTTGCTTTGTGTAACATCAGGAGTCTTTGAAGCTAAAAAGTAACATTTTCTATATAATAATAATGGAGTGGATTCATACAGCAATTTTCCAGGTGTTCTCAAGTTTTTATACAGACCTCATCCACTACCACCTTGGTCTATGCAATGGTTATAATGCAATTGCACCAACACAGTGAAAACAAATCTCTTTGAAGAATGTATTCATCAATACAACATTAAACCACAGGGTTTGCCTCTTACGGCACAACAGGGACCGTGAAGAGACACATGCAGTCTCTTTTAAATATTTTGTATTGTATCTTTAACTGTATTATGTGTTGTAATGTGTGGGTGGGTGGCATTGCGTGAGCCTTGGCTTTTGCGAGCCGGAGCGGCTCATGGGGCAGGGACTATCTCCTGTTTCTGAAACGTGGGGCGGAGACGGGAGATTGTGTAGTATTCTGTGGTGTTATGTTTTGTTTCCTGTTTGGACCCCAGGTATAGTAGATGCTGCCAAGGTGGGGATCCTAATAAAATACTCATACAATAATACTAGTACTTCATTTCAGCAAAAAGGTAACCGAGCAGCTGTTGAGTTGACCGTTTAAAGAAGGTGATGAGCCAAGTTGTCCAAGTCTCTGGATGCTACAGACACCAATGCTTGAGTGAAGTGATAGGGAGGTCTTCAATAATTGGTCAAATTATTATAATTATAATAATGAATAATTATGCTCAAGCATTAGTCACAAAGATGTACAAAAATGACCAAAAACAATCATTAGTTACATACATTTTTGTTAACATCAAAGTAAGCTAATTCTACAAGCTGGATAACTGGAGTGTTTTCTTTCCCACTCCTGTGACTCCTGTGACTCCTGTAACTCCTGTAGCTCCTGTGACTCCTGTAACTCCTGTAGCTCCTGTAACTCCTGTAGCTCCTGTAGCTCCTGTAACTCCTGTAACTCCTGTAACTCCTGTAACTCCTGTAGCTCATGTAACTCCTGTAACTCCTGTAACTCCTGTAACTCCTGTAACTCCTGTAACTCCTGTAGCTCCTGAGGAGCTACAGGAGTTACAGGAGTCTACAGGATTACAGGACGCTACAGGATAGTTACAGGAGCTTACAGGGACTACAGGAGTTTACAGGAGTTAACAGAAGCTCAGGAGTTGACAGGAGCTACAGGAGGACGGGAGTTACAGGAGTTACGGGGAGTTACCGGGAGTTACGGGAGCTACGGGAGTTACGGAGCTACGGGAGTTACGGGAGTTACAGGAGCTACAGGAGTTTACAGGAGTTACAGAGCTACAGGAGTTACAGGAGCTACAGGGAGCTTACAGTGAGCTACAGACTTACGGGAGTTACGGAGCTACAGGATTACAGGAGTACAGGAGTTACAGAGCTACGAGCTACAGGAGTTACGGAGCTACGGGAGTTACGGGAGTACAGGAGTACAGGAGTTACAGGAGCTACAGGACTACTAGGAGTTAC
>NW_019944821.1:101047-107037 GCF_002910315.2 Salvelinus sp. IW2-2015 | reverse complement strand
CTCCTGTAGCTCCTGTAACTCCTGTAACTCCTGTAGCTCCTGTAACTCCTGTAGCTCCTGTAACTCCTGTAACTCCCGTAACTCCCGTAGCTCCTGTAGCTCCTGTAGCTCCTGTAGCTCCTGTAACTCCTGTAGCTCCTGTAACTCCTGTAGCTCCTGTAACTTATGTAACTCCTGTAACTCCTGTGACATTTGCTCAAGGCCCAGTAATTTACAGATCTTCTCCATCAGCTCCATCCCCTGATGACGGTCTGTGCTAGTGTTCCTGAACACATGATGCCTCTTCTCACAGAGCCTCACTACCTCTTTAAGATGAGGGTCTGTCTTTTCAAGGAATGTTTCTATGCTCATGTGTTTCAGGTCCTCTCCATGAGTGAAGAGGACAATGGTTTTCTCTCGTATTTCACTCTCAAATCCCTTTTCCAATTTCTTTAATATCTCTCTCTCACCCTCTGTGAATCGTCCAATCTGAATAACCAGTAAATAGACACATGATAATGAAGGCTGACAAAGCCCTCTGCATTCCATAAGGTGTTTGTCTGACTGTTCTATATTTTCATCATAGAAGTCTGGTGTATCAATGACCCTAACCTCTGTCCCACCTGACACTCTCTAGTAACAGGTACAGAGCTTGCACAAGACTTAAAAGGGTTTGTTTTCATTATTAAGTTGCCACTTGCACTCTTTCCAGTGCCAGTCTGTCCCAGCAGCACGATGTTTAAAGTATGTCTGTGATCGTTGTCATCCTTCACATTTCTGCAATGGCTTTCATCTGATAAAACAATATAAGGAACAATAAAATTGAAATATCAGCAACAGAATATATATTTTTTTAAGTTATACTTTTTGAAACACTTCTCTGTATTTATTTCTTGAAAAGTCAAATTTCATATCAAACTTACCATTGTGACGTCGTAGAGCAGACTCAGCTCCTTTGTTATTGATGTCTATAATAAGGGGAGGCGTCACCATCATATTTTACAGAACAACAAGTGTAACTGAAATATTGCAAAGAGCAACACAGTAAAACTTGTGACTTGATCTAAACAGCAATCAGCTTAAAAAATGCAAAAACCAGCAAAGTGCAAGATAATAGCTGGATAATATATTGATATTATAGCTTGGTCTATAGTGTGATATTGTATTGGTGCTTCGTATTAACTCGATAATATACTGGTTCTATGTTATAACTCCACTCAAAGGCTTACCATTTTCATGGTGATTGTTAGACGTAGGAGGGCCAACTGTTAACATTCTGTCATCATGTCCATGACGCCCCCTGGACCTAGTGAACAATCATGACAAATAATATTTAGAGTGCCCCTGACAGTTTTAGAAAATAGATAACATTTAAATAAATAGAATTTGGACTCACATCTTGCCTTGGGCCTTTCTTTATTCTTCCAAAAGGTTGTTCCTTGATTTTATGTCGTCTTTACTGTAAGTATTGTAGGTGTACCTGAATTTACGACCTTCCCCACGCAGTGCAAACGTGTTTCCAGATCTGAGGTTTTGCAGATGTCTAGATTGGCACCTTCAAGGGCTGTGATCATCATGTAATCACATCCTGCTAACACAACTATCATGTTTGCTGTCATTTGTTTACCAAAGGTTGCCTTTAACTTCTTGACTTGATGTGTAACCTCTCCTGGTGATTGCCCATCTTTTATCACAAGTATGAACAAATCAGGGCCTGGGTATGAATGTGCCATACAGTCAATAATGTTCTGGTTTGTATGACTGTCTTCTTCAAAAAGGTCTAGGGTGTTGATGACAACAAATGATCTGCTTTCTTCTCGCTGACATTCTGTTGTATCATATGTAAAGACATTCTTCTTCAGGATATTTTCTCCTATCGAACTCTTCCGGGCCCCTTTCCTTCCCAACAGAACAATGGTATATTTGTCTTCTAAATCACCTTGTTAGAAATAATAACATATTCATGTATATACAGATCTCCTATCTTAAATTTGATCACTCTGTTGTCACAGACAATTTTCCTGTACAGCAGGAAATGCAAATTGTAGTGTATTCCAAGTTTAAAAAGGCTTCCAAAGTTTGCAATTTCCACTTTAAAATGTCAGACTTGATTTGCCCTAACAAAAAATGTATCTACCCACATAATCATTCACATTTCTTGTTGCTGCATGATTACACCCCTGCCGTGAGAAGCATGGTCAAATTAAGATAACATCAAAGAATTTGCAAAAAACTGCTAAATATTTTAGAACAGATTATTTCAATATTTTTGCAGTTTCAGATGTTATTCATGTGCCATTTTGTTAACAATAAAGAACAGTAGTTCAATGAAAGGGCATCAACCAAATGTAAACTTTGAGGCAGTGTTCCTTCTAGAATATTAAATGCACAACCTCTGTTCAAAGTGTACACAATTGTCAGGTTTTTATGATTGAAAGGTTTTAAACATTTAAACAAAGTATATATTTTTGTCACAGTAGGACAACTCAAATGAAAATTGTCTTATCATTTAATCAGATTTCAGAATCAAGAAGCAGCCATTTCCTTGTCATTTCCTTGTCTTGCTTTGCAGAATTTGCCACAGATACCAATGCTTGAGTGAAGTGATAGGGAGGTCTTCAATAATTGGTCTGTCAAGGAGTTGTGCATCTTCCTTTTATAGTGAGTGAGCAAAGATGTTTGTGGGTTGGTTCAGAGAGCTAAGTATATGAATAAGAACACACAGCTTCTCTAAACTAATTTTCGACTAAATCAAAGACACCATGGATGCTGGATCCTCTATCCCTGCAGGTGAGAATCAAGTACTTCAGAATATATTGTAAAACGGAAAAATTTAAAAAATAATTAAAATAATTACTGTATCTTACTTAGTTTTGTGGTTTAGACTTATTGCTGAATAGTTTTTCCACACTGTATTTAAGAAGTGCATCTGATTAGCATAACGTCGTCCAGGTACAGAGAGTTGATACCGGACATAATATTCGGTAGTCCTGTGACCCTTGAAGCCATCGAGGGCATGTAACAGGACTGCCATTATCTAGATCAAGACGTGGGAAACGTTGCTGTGCAAATCAAAATCACTTCTGAAAAAGCAGTGCAGAAATCTGCAGGATTAAATACCAGTCCTAGCCTGCTATTTTCCAATTCTGTCCAGATGACAGTTAATTATTGTAACGACTTTCTTCCTGAGATGAAGGAGAGGACCAAAATGCAGCGCGGTTAGTGTTCAACATGTTTAATTGAACATAAACGGTGAAACACTTACAACAATACAAAAACAACAAATGTGAAAGTCGAGACAGTCCTATCTGGTGCAGAACACAAACACAGAGACAGGAAACAAACACCCACAAAATCCCAACACAAAACAAGCCTCCTATATATGAGTCTCAATCAGAGACAACGACTACCATCTGCCTCTGATTGAGAACCCACACTAGGCTGACATAGAAACAGATAAAACTAGACACACAACATAGAATTCCCACCCAGCTCACGTCCTGACCAACTAAACACATACAAAACAAGAGAAAACAGGTCAGGAACGTGACAATTATAATTTCCTGGTAGCCAACAATTGATATTGCTTGATTGCGTATAGGTTTAAGATAAGCCTGCTTGAGGAACACAAATGAAGTGCTTTAAATACAATAAATATACATTTAATTGTGCTTTTTGATACACCATTGTTGATATTGCATAATACAATTGTTTTAAATCAAAATCAGCAATTGGTTTAAAGTTTTTTTTTTAATAATACAAAAATGTATATCCCTTTTTATTTTATCATCTTTGCAGGTGAAGACCTGAGAATTGTGATGATTGGAAAAACTGGAGTGGAGAAAAGTGCTGTGCGAAACACCCTTCTGGGAAAGGCACAATTTAAGTCATGTCCCAGTGCTAACTCTGACTGAGACATGTGAGAAAGAGAAAGTGTATGGTAACCGCTGGATACATGTGGTGGATACACCAGGGATTTTAGACACAGAGAAAAATTCAGAGGATGTAAAAAAGGAGATAGTGAAGTGTATTCAGGTGTCATCTCCTGGTCCTCACGTCTTCCTGCTGGTGATCCAGGTGGGCAGATTCACCAAAGAGGAGCAGAATTCAGTTGAAGCCCTCAAGCAACTCTTTGGAGAAGAGGCTACCAAGTACGTGATTGTACTGTTCACTCGTGGTGATGAATTACGTGGTCAAACAATACAAAACTATGTACTTAAGGGTCATGTCAAGCTCAGAGAAGTGATTCAACGTTATGGTGGCAGATTCCATGTTTTCAACAATACAGATGGGAATAGAAGTCAAGTTGTTGAGCTAATCAAGAATAGTGATGACATGGTGGCAGGGAATGGAGGAGGGCACTACACGAATGAAATGTTTCAAGAGGCAGAGAGAAAGATTAACCAGCAAAGAATTGCAAGGGAATTGGCAGAGGTCCAAAAATATGACTTCTCCTTCCTTCATGAACTGCAGAATAGAGTTATTCTGTTTCAAACCGTTCTCAATCAGGATGAGAAGAAATAGGAATATTAGGCATACCTGTGGCTATCACCTCTCTATGAGGGATACATTCTGTAATAATGGCCACTGGTGTGAAATATAAAATCATCTTTCAGCTCTTCATCAGAATAGTAGTATGAAAATCACATGTACTGGATTAATAATGAAATTAAGAAACTTCTCTCTCTCTCTTACATTTTTCTTTTTAATAAGTCTGCATGTTTTTTATATTTATATTTACTTAAATTGTATTATGAATAATATATAAATAGAAATGTAAAAGGACATTATAAGTAACCTTCTGTATTAATTAACATGAAACCAGCATGTTGTAATTTTCATGTACATTATATGTTGATAATTAACAAAAAATATATCAATAATGTACTTTAAAATGCCTGAGTATAGTTTAATTTCAAGTGCACACTTAATTTATGTTCGGGCAATCTGCAATAGTTACTACTATTCATTGGTCATTTAAATGAATGGTATCCAATAATTATTCACATTAATAACTTGTGAATGAATGCCTCCTACTCTTAGTAAAACGCTCACCCCATCATAACCCAAAATATAACGTTTTATAATTTTCTTTGTAAACAAACTATGTATAGCTTGGATGTTAAAGGGGAAATCTGGGATAGGTACATCAATTGTTGGACTTAAAGTACTAATATATATTACATATATATGTGCCATTGATTATTGTGGAGCAAAAACAAAAAAATATATAATACATAATTATTTAAAAAACACTCTTAAAAATTGTCATGAACATGCTTTATTAACAGGAGACATTAATCAGTACAACATGGTTTATGTGCATTTACTAAATACAACTAAGTTGATCTCTGTTATGTGAAGTGTTGTAAATAAAATGATTGTAAGCATAGTGTATGAAAATCATTGAAATTATGGTTATGGTTTGTCAATTACCCTACATACACATTGTGTCATAGCATAAAAATCGCTCTAATGATTGAAGCATATGTACTTTGGATGGTGTCCATATTGATCGTGTCCCTGCTTACAAATACCTGGGCATCTGGATAGATGAAAAACAGTCTTTAGAAAGCATATTGACAAGTTAGTTAATAAGAAGCTGAGAATAAAAATGATTCTTCTATAGAAATAGGTCCTGCCTCTCGAGAAAAAGTAGAAAGCAGATTATTCAGTTGACGTTCCTATTGGTCCTAGACTATGGCGACATCATCTATATGAACACAGCTGCCACTTCATTAAAGCTCTTAGATGCAGTTTATCATAGAGCACTGCTCTTTACTACAGGCAACAGTTTTAGCACTCATCACCACATTCTCTAGCAGAAAGTTGGTTGGCCCTCTGTGATGTCATCACTACATTCTCTAGCAGAAAGTTGGTTGGCCCTCTGTGATGTCATCACTACATTCTCTACCAGAAAGTTGGTTGGACCTCTGTGATGTCATCACTACATTCTCTAGCAGAAAGTTGGTTGGCCCTCTGTGATGTCATCACTACATTCTCTACCAGAA
>NW_019944821.1:69985-101027 GCF_002910315.2 Salvelinus sp. IW2-2015 | reverse complement strand
CATTCTCTACCAGAAAGTTGGTTGGCCCTCTGTGATGTCATCACTACATTCTCTAGCAGAAAGTTGGTTGGCCCTCTGTGATGTCATCACTACATTCTCTAGCAGAAAGTTGGTTGGCCTTCTGTGATGTCATCACTACATTCTCTAGCAGAAAGTTGGTTGGCCCTCTGTGATGTCATCACTGCATTCTCTACCAGAAAGTTGGCTGGACCTCTGATGTCACGTAGGTTGATACATTGCTATGTTTTCATTTATAAAGCCCTTTTACAAAAACTTCCACTGTACCTCACAACATCACTAAACGAGATACCACACAGGGTCTCAGGGATCGCTAACTGGAAATTCCTTTGCTCTTTACTGAGTTAGGTAAATCAGCTTTTAGTTTTTTTGTATCTTATTTGTGGAACAATCTTCAAAAATGTGATGTTTTGGTGCCTCTAGGCCACTCCAGAATGCTGATTGAGGACCTTTTTACTGATGATTGTCTTAGTTTTTTTAAACTTAGTTTTTCTTTCTTTCTGCTTTCATTTTGTATTTTTATTTTGATGTGTGTATTTTATGTAATTTATGTAATTTAGGGCTCATGTGTAAAAGAGACCTCGGTCTCAGTATGACTCCCTGATAAAATAAAAGTTAAATAAAATACAAATAAATTAAAAATACATTTGACAAGAATGGATGAAACAGAAGTACGCTTTATGACAATGCACAGAATCAATCAGAATACAGCCCTTATTGGGACCAATGATCACAAAGCTGCAGGCATTGGTGCTGGAGGGGATGGCTGCCACTTTACGGCTATTTTTTTTGTTCACATTGTTTGTAACTTATTTTGTACATAATGTTGCGGCTACCATCTCTTATGACCGAAAATAGCTGTAGACAGTTATTTTATCAAATCAATTCTCTAATTATTATTACGTGATTCAACTAATCATGTAAATGTAACTAACTAGGATGTCAGGGCACCAAGGAAAATATTCAGATTACAAAGTTATAATTTCCTAATATAACTCTTCCGATATTTTTATATCTGATCAATTAGTCTTCTTATTAATGAATTATTATTTACCTCACGTCAGTCTCATTCCAAATGTCGTAAATTGTTGGTTATCTGCACGAACCCAGCCTTTACTATGAATCATCCATTTACCAATTGGCTTAATCATTTATTTACTAACTAACTAAATAATCACAGAAATGCATAAACAAACAAACAGTAGATGTGGTTACAAGGAAATTATAGGGGAGGTTCCCTAGTGGGCTAAACCGATATGACTGCTTGGTGGACAAAGGGAAGTGGGTGTGGACTGAGAACATGCGGGAAAGACAAAAGGGATCAATCACTACACAGTTGATAATTATATTCATTGAAATGCTAATCCTTTGCACATGAACCCTCATTCATTCGGGAATAATTGCAATCAATATATATATTTGCGCCCGGGTGTCGTGATCTTATCTGTTGGAATCCCGTCTGTCTGCTGGCAAGTTCATCCGAGTCTCTCTCTCTTTCTGTTTCCCTGAAGTATTTCTTGGTTAGAATGGATACTTCAGAGTACCATTCAGAAATGTTCTAATAGAATAAATGTTTTGGCGGTTGTTGGCATTCGTATCCCAGGTTTACATAATTTCTAGCTGCAGACTAGTAATTAGTATCTAAGATTTGCTCTTATTCTGTAGGGATCGATAGTCTCAGAGTTTAACCATTGCCAGCCTTGTAGCCAATGCTCCACGTGGTATGGTTTTCTAGTCTTGGTACTCAACTATTCGCAATCACAGCTCCCGCTGTGGGTTTGCTTAGTCTGAAGAAAATCAACTATTTGCAATCACAGCTCACGCTGTGGGTTTGCTCAGTCTCTGTACTCAACCTGTGCCACCTCGGCTGACACTGAGGTATGCGTGGTCTGGGGGAGAGAGTCTCCACCAGGAATTTACGAGGAGCGAGCGAGTGAGAGAGGGGAACGCCATGATCTATACCCAGAAAGGGCCACGTCATGACACTTCTGGATATCAGAACAGAGATTACTCACCTCGAACTAGACAAAGATGTTTTCTTTAATGAGTCCGACGTGAATGATATACTGTTTCCCAAGACCAGGCCCAAATCCCTGTCCTTTGCGTGAAGAAAAGACAGAGGTAAAGAGGGAGGAGATCGTGGTGCCTTGTGAGAATTTGTCGGCGAGTGGGTAACCCACCTCTACCATCTGTTCTTTTTTACAATGTGCAATCACTAGAGAATACAATGGATGAGCTCCATTCGAGACTATCCTACCAACGGGACATTAAAAACTGCAATATCTGATGTTTCACCGAGTCGTGGTTGAACGAAGACACAGATAATATACAGTTGGCTGGGTTTTCCGTGCATTGGTAGGACAGAACTGCTACGTCCGGTAAGACAAGGGGTGGTGGTGTGTGTCTATGTCTAATATTAAGTCTAAAGGTATTGCCCGCCTGAGGTAGAGTACCTCATGATAAGCTGTAGACCACACTATCTACCATGAGAGTTTTCATCTATATTCTTCGTAGCTGTTTATTTACCACAACAAACCGAAACTGTCACTAAGACTGCACTCAATAGCTGTATACGGCCATAAGAAAACAGGAAAATGCTCATCCAAAAGCGCCTAGTGGCCGGGGACTTTAATGCAGGGAAACTTAAATCCATTTTACCTAATTTCTACAAGCATGTTAAATGTGCAACCAGAGGGTAAAAAACTCTAGACCACCTTCACTGCACACACAGAGATGCGTACAAAGCTCTCCTTCACCCTCCATTTGGCAAATCTGACCACAACTCTATCCTCCTGATTCCTGCTTACAAGCAAAAACTAAAGCAGGAAGCACAAGTGACTCGGTCAATACAAAAAGTGGTCAGATGAAGCAGATGCTAAACTACAGGACTGTTTTGCTAACACAGACTGGAAAATGTGCCGGGATTCTTCTGATGGCATTGAGGAGTACACCACATCAGTCACTGGCTTCATCAATAAGTGCATCGATGACGTCATCCCCACAGTGACTATATGTACATACCCCAACCAGAAGCTATGGATTACAGGCAACATCCGCACTGAGCCAAATGCTAGAGCTGCCGCTTTCAAAGAGCGGGAAACTAATCCGGACGCTTATAAGAAATTCCGCTATGCTTTCCGACAAACCATCAAACAGGCAAAGTTTCAATACAGGACCAAGATTGAATCAATCGTACTATACCGGCTCGGACATTCATCGGATGTGGCAGGGCTTGCAAACTATTACAGACTACAAAGGGAAGCACAGCCGCAAGCTGCTCAGTGACACGAGCGTACCAGATGAGCTAAATTACTTATATGCTCGCTTCGAGGCAAGTAACAATGAAACATGCATGATCACGCTCTCCGTAACCGATGTGAGTAAGACCTTTAAAACTTCTTAGGGCTAGGGGGCAGTATTCGGAAGTTCAGATGAATGACGTGCCCAAAGTAAACTGCCTGTTGCTCAGGCCCAGAAGCTAGGATATGCATATAATTGGTAGCATTGGATAGAAAACACTGAAGTTTCTAAAACTGTGAGTATAACAGAACTGATATAGCAGGCAAAAACCCGAGGAGAATCCATCTGGAATTTTGTTTTCTGAGGTAACTGCCCATTCCAATACTTGCCTATGGGATATTCAAAATAAATCCTCCCAGATTGCAGTTCCTATGGCTTCCACTAGATGTCAACAGTCTTTAGAAAGGGTTTCAGGCTTGTTTTTGAAAAATGAAGAAGTAGTTGTAGTTTTCAAAGTGCCCCTCAGAAGGACTGTAGTCTTGTGGCAAGCGTGAATGAGTGTTTGCTCTTCGTTATTTATCTCCGGTATTGAACATAGTACATTCCGTCATACATTTTATTGTTTATTTACATATTAGGGTACCTGAGGTTGGATTAGAAACGTTGTTTGAATTGTTTGGACGAAGTTTACCGGTAACTTTTTTGATTCCTTTGTCTGTCTGTTGAACGAGTTGGAACGGGTGGATTACTGAATCAAACGCAAGAACTAAACAGACTTTTTTGGGATGTAAAAAGGACTTTATCGAACAAAACAACCATTGTTGTGTAACTGGGACCTTTGGGATTGCAAACAGAGGAAGATCTTACAGTTACAGTTACAGTTAAGTCATTTAGCAGACGCTCTTATCCAGAGCGACTTACAAATTGGTGCATTCACCTTATGATATCCAGTGGAACAACCACTTTACAATAGTGCATCTAACTCTTTTAAGGGGGGGGGGTTAGAAGGATTACTTTATCCTATCCTAGGTATTCCTTAAAGAGGTGGGGTTTCAGGTGTCTCCGGAAGGTGGTGATTGACTCCCGTCTGACTGGCTGTCGTGAGGGAGTTTGTTCCACCATTGGGGTGCCAGAGCAGCGAACAGTTTTGACTGGGCTGAGCGGGAATGTACTTCTCAGAGGTAGGGGCGAGCAGGCCAGAGGTGGATGAACCGCAGTGCCTTGTTTGGGGTAGGGCCTGATCAGAGCCTGAAGGTACGGAGTGCCGTTCCCTCACAGCTCCGTAGGCAAGCACCATGTCTTGTAGCGGATGCGAGCTTCAACTGGAAGCCAGTGGAGAGAGCGGAGGAGCGGGGTGACGTGAGAGAACTTGGGAAGTTGACCAGACGGGCTGCGGCGTTCTGGATGAGTTGTAGGGGTTTAATGGCACAGGCAGGGAGCCCAGCCAACAGCGAGTTGCAGTAATCCAGACGGGAGATGACAAGTGCCTGGATTAGGACCTGCGCCGCTTCCTGCGTGAGGCAAGGTCGTACTCTGTGATGTTGTAGAGCATGAACCTACAGGAACGGGTCACCGCCTTGATGTAGTTGAGAACGACAGGGTGTTGTCCAGGATCACGCCAAGGTTTTAGCACTCTGGGAGGAGGACACAATGGAGTTGTCAACCGTGATGGCGAGATCATGGAACGGGTAGTCCTTCGGAGGAAGAGCAGCTCCGTCTTGTCGAGGTTCAGCTTGAGGTGGTGATCCGTCATCCACACTGATATGTCTGCCAGACATGCAGAGATGCGATTCACCACCTGGTTATCAGAGGGGAAGGAGAAGATTAATTGTGTGTGTCTGCATAGCAATGATAGGAGAGACCATGTGAGGATATGACAGAGCCAAGTGACTTGGTGTATAGCGAGAATAGGAAGGGCTAGAACAGAGCCTGGGGACACCAGTGGTGAGAGCACGTGGTGCGGAGACAGATTCTCGCCACGCCACCTGGTAGGAGCGACCTGTCAGGTAGGACGCAATCCAAGCGTGGGCGCGCCGGAGATGCCCAGCTCGGAGAGGGTGGAGAGGAGGATCTGATGGTTCACAGTATCAAAGGCAGCCGATAGGTCTAGAAGGATGAGAGCAGAGGAGAGAGAGTTAGCTTTAGCAGTGCGGAGCGCCTCCGTGACACAGAGAGAGCAGTCTCAGTTGAATGACTAGTCTTGAAACCTGACTGATTTGGATCAAGAAGGTCATTCTGAGAGAGATAGCAGGAGAGCTGGCCAAGGACGGCACGTTCAAGAGTTTTGGAGAGAAAAGAAAAGAAGGGATACTGGTCTGTAGTTGTTGACATCGGAGGATCGAGTGTAGGTTTTTTCAGAAGGGGTGCAACTCTCGCTCTCTTGAAGATGGAAGGACGTAGCCAGCGGTCAAGGATGAGTTGATGAGCGAGGTGAGGTAAGGGAGAAGGTCTCCGGAAATGGTCTGGAGAAGAGAGGAGGGATAGGGTCAAGCGGCAGGTTGTTGGGGCCGGCCGTCACAAGACGCGAGATTTCATCTGGAGAGAGAGGGAGAAAGAGGTCAAAGCACAGGGTAGGGCAGTGTGAGCAGAACCAGCGGTGTCGTTTGACTTAGCAAACGAGGATCGGATGTCGTCGACCTTCTTTTCAAAATGTTGACGAAGTCATTCAGCAGAGAGGGAGAGGGGAGGAGGGGGAGGAGGATTCAGGAGGGAGGAGAAGGTGGCAAAGAGCTTCCTAGGGTTAGAGGCAGATGCTTGAGATTTAGAGTGGTAAATTGGCTTTAGCAGCAGAGACAGAAGAGGAGAATGTAGAGAGGAGGAGTGAAAGGATGCCAGGTCCGCAGGGAGGCGAGTTTTCCTCCATTTCGCTCGGCTGCCCGGAGCCCTGTTCTGTGAGCTGCAATAGTCGTCGAGCCATGGAGCAGGAGGGGAGGACCGAGCCGGCCTGGAGGATAGGGACATAGAGAGTCAAAGGATGCAGAAGGGAGGAGAGGAGGGTTGAGGAGCAGAATCAGGAGATAGGTTGGAGAAGGTTTTGAGCAGAGGGAAGAGATGATAGGATGGAAGAGGAGAGAGTAGCGGGGGAGAGAGAGCAAGGTTGGGACGGCGCGATACCATCCGAGTAGGGCAGTGTGGGAAGTGTTGGATGAGAGCGAGAGGGAAAAGATCAATGGTAGTGGTCGGAGACTTGGAGGGAGTTGCAATGAGATTAGTGGAAGACAGCATTGGTAAAGATGAGGTCAAGCGTATTGCCTGCCTTGGTGAGTAGGGGGGGAAGGTGAGAGGGTGAGGTCAAAAGAGGAGAGGAGTGGAAGAAGGAGGCAGAGAGGAATGAGTCAAAGGTAGACGTGGGGAGGTTAAAAAGTCCAGAACTGGAGAGGTGAGCCATCCTCAGGAAAGGAACTTATCAGGGCGTCAAGCTCATTGATGAACTCTCCAAGAGAACCTGGAGGGCGATAAATGATAAGGATGTTAAGCTTGAAAGGCTGGTAACTGTGACAGCATGGAATTCAAAGGAGGCGATAGACAGATGGGTCAGGGAGAAAGAGAGAATGTCCACTTGGGGAGATGAGGATCCAGTGCCACCACCCCGCTGACCAGAAGCTCTCGGGGTGTGCGAGAACACGTGGGCAGACGAGGAGAGAGCAGTAGGAGTACGAGTGTTATCAGTGTAATCCATGTTTCCGTCAGTGCCAAGAAGTCGACGGACTGGAGGGAAGCATAGGCTGAGATGACATCTCTGCCTTGTTGGCCGCAGATCGGCAGTTCCAGAGGCTGCCTGAGACCTGGAACTCCACGTGGGTCGTGCGCGCTGGGACCACCAGGTTAGAGTAGCAGCGCCACAGCGGTGTGAAGCGTTTGTATGGTCTGTGCAGAGAGGAGAGACAGGGATAGACACATAGTTGACAGGCTACAGAAGAGGGCTACGCTAATGCAAGGAGATTGGAATGACAAGTGGACTACACGTCTCGAATGTTCAGAAAGTTAAGCTTACGTTGCAAAAAATCTTATTGACTAAAATGATATAGTACTGCTGCTGGTGAAATAGGCGGCTAGCAGTGGCTGCGTTGTTACTTTGTTTGAAAGTGTAGCTGGCTAGTAACTCTAACTGGCTAGTAACCTGACAATTACTCTAGACTACACAATTATCTTGGATACAAAGACGGCTATGTAGCCAGCTAAGATCAACAAATCAACTGTTGTACTGTAATGAAATGAAATGTAATACTACCTGTAATACTACCTGTGGAGCAAAGCGGAATGCAACTACTCGCTCCAAACCAAACGGAAGTGCGTACTCGTAGAGGGAGAGGCAATAGAAGTGTTGTTTCTTGTATTATTGTCTTTTGTGTCTTTAGAGGACTGCTTCACCTTAATGTCCCCTTTCCCTTTCTTCTGTCCTTATTTTGTCCCACTTTGTCCCTTCTTTGTCCCTTCTTCTCTTCTGCCAACTAGACACTCCTTGTTAGCTAGCTAGCTTCTTTCAGGAATGTCCCTAGCAACATCTTCAAAGGTAAGTGATTTATTTTATTGCTATTTTGGATTTTTGTGACGCCTGTGCTGGTTTGGAAAATATGTTTATGCTGAATGTATGCGGGCGCTGTCCTCAGACAATCAAATGCTATGCTTTTGCGGTTTGATTACCAAGATTCTAAGCTAAAGAATCATGTATGACACTTGTATTTTGAATGTTTAATATTATGATTTTTGTATTTTAAATTTGTCGCTCTGCAATTTCACCGGATGCTAGCACCAATCCGTAAGAAGTTAAACAGGTCAACATTCACAAGTCCGCAGGGCCAGACGGATTACCAGGATGTGTTCTCAGAGCATGCGCTGACCAACTAGCAAGTGTCTTCACTGACATTTTACAACCTCTCCCTGACTGAGTCTGTAATACCAACATGTTTCAGGCAGACCACCATAGTCCCTGTGCCCAAGAACACTAAGGTGACCTGCCTAAATGACTACCAACCTGTAGCACTCACGTCTGTAACCATGAAGTGATTTGAAAGGCTGGGCTTTTGGTTACCTGAAGGCTCTGTTTACCTCGGCTCCCGTGCTGGCTCATCCGGATCCCTCTTTGGCGTTCATAGTGGAGGTGGACGCGTCCGAGGCTGGGATAGGAACCGTGCTCTCTCAGCGCTCGGGCACGCCACCAAAGCTCTGCCCCTGTGCTTTCTTTTCGAAGAAGCTCAGCCCGGCGGAGCGAAACTATGACGTGGGGGACCGGGAGCTTTTGGCTGTTGTCAAGGCTCTGAAGGCATGGAGACATTGGCATGAGGGTGCTAAACACCCTTTTCATCATTTTCATCTGGACTGACCACCGCAATCTGGAGTACATCCGGACAGCGAGGAGACTGAACCCTCGCCAGGCAAGATGGGCCATGTCCTTTACTTGTTTTGTTTTCACTCTGTCCTACAGACCAGCTTCCCAGAACGCTAAGGCAGACGCACTGTCCCGGATGTATGACACAGAGGAGCGGTCCATGGATTGTCTTGCCTGGTGGCACCGGTGGTGTGGGAGCTGGACGCGGACATCGAACGGGCGTTACGCACAGAGCCCACTCCCCCCCAGTGACCAGCTGGGCGCCTGTACGTTCCGTCTGCTGTCCGCGACCGGTTGATCTATTGGGCCCACACGTCACCCTCTTTTGGTCATCCTGGCATTGGTCGGACGGTGCGTTGCCTTAGTGGGAAGTACTGGTGGTACACCTTGGCCAAGGACGTGAGGGTTTATGTTTCCTCCTGCTCAGTGTGTGCCCAGTGCAAGGCTCCCAGGCACCTGCCCAGAGGGAAGTTACAAACCCTACCCGTTCCACAACGGCAGTGGTCGCACCTGTCGGTGGACTTCCTGATGAATCTTCCTCCCTCACAGGGCAACACCACGATCCTGGTCGTTGTGGATCGGTTTTCTAAGTCCTGYCGTCTCCTCCCTTTGCCCGGTCTCCCTACGGCCCTACGGACTGCGGAGGCCCTGTTCACTCACGTCTTCCGGCACTACGGGGTGCCTGAGGACATAGTCTCTGATCGGGGTCCCCAGTTCACGTCCAGGGTCTGGAGAGCGTTCATGGAACGTCTAGGGGTCTCGGTCAGCCTCACCTCAGGTTTTCACCCCAAGAGTAACGGGCAGGTGGAGAGAGTAAACCAGGATGTGGGTAGGTTTCTGCGGTCATATTGCCAGGACCAGCCGGGGGAGTGGGCGGCGTTCATCCCCTGGGCAAAGATGGCCCAAAACTCACTCCGCCACTCCTCCACTAACCTCTCTCCCTTCCAGTGCGTACTGGGGTATCAGCCGGTTCTGGCACCTTGGCATCAGAGCCAGATCAAAGCTCCTGCGGTGGACGAATAGTTTAAGCGCTCGGAGAAGACCTGGGACGCCGCCCATGTGAACCTGCAACGGGCCGTGAGGCGGCAGAAGGCGAGCGCCGACCGCCACCGCAGTGAGGACTGGGTCTGGCTCTCGACCCGAAACCTGCCCCTCCTGCTGGGAGCTGGGTCCGCGGTTTGTGGGGCTTATTCAATGTCCTGAGGAGACTGAACGAGGTATGCTACAGGTTACAGCTTCCCCCAGATTACCGTATTAATCCCTCGTTCCATGTGTCTCTCCTCAGGCCGGTGCTGGCTGGTCCACTCCAAGATTCTGAGGTACGGGAGGTTCCTCCGCCCCCCTCTGGACATCGAGGGGGCCCCGGCGTATGCTGTTCGAGCCATCCTTGACTCGAGGCGTCGGGCGAGGGGCCTTCAGTACCTCATGGAGTGGGAGGGGTACGGTCCGGAGGAGAGATGCTGGGTGCCGGTGGAGGACGTCTTGGACCCTTCGTTTCTGCGGGTTCCACCGTCTCCATCCGGATCGCCCTGCGCCTCGTCCTCCGGGTCGTCCCCGAGGTCGGTGTCGGCACGCTGCTGGAGCCGCGCGTCAAGGGGGGGGGGTACTGTCACGACTTCCGCCTAAGTCGGTCCCTCTCCTTGTTCGGACGGCGTTCGGTGGTCGACGTCACCGGCCTTCTAGCCATCGCCGATCCACTTTTCATTTTCCATTTGTTTTGTCCTTGTCTTACACACCTGGTTTCNTACGGTCCGGAGGAGAGATGCTGGGTGCCGGTGGAGGACGTCTTGGACCCTTCGTTTCTGCGGGTTCCACCGTCTCCATCCGGATCGCCCTGCGCCTCGTCCTCCGGGTCGTCCCCGAGGTCGGTGTCGGCACGCTGCTGGAGCCGCGCGTCAAGGGGGGGGGGTACTGTCACGACTTCCGCCTAAGTCGGTCCCTCTCCTTGTTCGGACGGCGTTCGGTGGTCGACGTCACCGGCCTTCTAGCCATCGCCGATCCACTTTTCATTTTCCATTTGTTTTGTCCTTGTCTTACACACCTGGTTTCAATTCCCCAATTAACCCTCTGTTCCCCCATGTTTGTTTGTGAGTAGTTGTTATTATGTAATACGGTCCGTTATTGTGGGCTCGCATCTTTGTATTGTATTTGTCTATTTTGAGTAAATTACGTTTATTACTCATATCTGCTGTCCTGCGCCTGACTCCTCTACACCAGCTACACACAGGCTTGATTACAGGTCATGACTCACATCAACACCTTTATCCCAGAAACCCTAGACCCACTCCAATTTGCATACCGCCACAACAGATCCACAGATGATGCAATCTATTTTGCACTCCACTGCCCTTTCTTACCTGGACAAAAGGAACACCTACGTGAGAAGGCTTTTCATTGACTACAGCATTCAATACCATAGTCCCCTCAAATGTCATCACTAAGCTAAGGACCCTGGGACTAAACACCTCCCTCTGCAACTGGATCCTGGACTTCCTGAAATGCCGCCCCCAGGTGGTAAGGGTAGGTAACAACACATCCACCACGCTGATCCTCAACACGGGAGCCCCTCAACTGCTCGGCCTCAGACCGCAAGGCACTACAGAGGGTAGTGCGTGCAGCCCAGTACATCACTGGGGCCAAGCTTCCTGCCACCCAGGACCTGTATACCAGGCAGTGTCAGAGGAAGGCCCTAAAAATGGTCAGACTCCAGCCACCCTAGTCATAGACTGTTCTCTCTGCTACCGCACGGCAAGCGGTACCGGAGTGCCAAGTCTAGGTCTAAAAGGCTTCTTAACAGCTTCTACCCCCAAGCCATTAGACTCCTGAACAGCTAATCAAATGGCTACACCTGTTGTATTCGGCGCATGTGACAAATAAAATGTTATTTGATTTGAACTCTAGCTGTCTGAAGTGTTGTCGTGGAATATAACTAAATGTACGTTTTTTTGTCAATGTTTGGCTAGCTAACTATGTCAGCGTCTTTAATGGTACCTAGCTAAAGTTAGCTAGCTACCCTTAACTAGCTTAGTCTGACACTTATTCTGGACAGTCTCTGACATTGTTTCACTCGTTAGCTAAGTTAGCTGGCTAGCTAAGTTACCATAGCTAGATTTGACTTATTCTCCATCTGGGTTCATTTAACTAAGCTAATTGACAGGCTTATTTCCTGCTTTTATGGTGATTGATTGAGTTAGCTAGCGTTACTGTACCAGTTTTCAACGGTTTCTGACAGTGGCAGCTTTAGTCTGACTTGTGAATTTGAGCAGGATGGGTGCAAATTCTGTTAGCTAGATAACGCTTACCTTAATTTTGATGTATCCAATTTAGTTTAGCTAGCTACAGTAGCTATGTTTCTAACATTTCTTTATTGCTGTACTTAAATGCAGAGGTCAAGGTTAATAAACTGACAGCTTTGGAAAGATACGCAGAATGAGTGGAACCTTGGCCTCTTTGATTCCAAAGTTTGAGGGTAAGTAAAACTGAGAAATTCCTCTTTGAGAGTGGACAGAGCGTTTGGGGGGGGGCGGGGACAATCCTGAGTCAATAGACGGAAGATATACTAAATACAGTTACAGAAACCAGTACAGTATGGAACAAAGTCTGTTCATTTGAAGCCCTGTGTGAAACACCTACGTTCTTCCATATTGTCATCGTAACCACTAGTACAACCTTAATGGAAACTTCGAAGACTTAACTTCACCAGAACGTCTTAAAAACCATGCCGCCACTTTGGGACAAGATAAGTGAAGGTGGAAAGTTTACATACACCTTAGCCAAATACGTTTAACTCAGTTTTTCACAATTCCTGACATTTTAATCCCAGTAAAAATTCCCTGTCTTAGGTCAGTTCGGATCACCACTTTATTTTAAGAATGTGAAATGTTCAGAATAATAGTAGAGAGAATGATTTCTTTCAGCTTTTATTCTTTCATCACATTCCCAGTGGGTCAGAAGTTTACATACACTCAATTAGTATTTGGTAGCATTGCCTTTAAATTGTTTAACTTGGGTCAAAAGTTGTGGGTAGCCTTCCACAAGCTTCCCACAATAAGTTGGGTAAATTTTGGCCCATTCCTCTTGACAGAGCTGGTGTAACTGAGTGTAACTGAGTCAGGTTTGTAGGCCTCCTTGCTCGCACTTGCTTTTTCAGTTCTGACCACAAAATTTCTATAGGATTGAGGTCAAGGCTTTGTGATGGCCACTCCAATACCTTGATTTTGTTGTCCGTAAGCCATTTTTACACAACTTTGTAAGTATGCTTGGGGTCATTGTCCATTTGGAAGACCTTGAGATGTTGCTTCAATATATCCACATCATTTTCCTGCCTCATGATGCCATCTATTTTGTGAAGCGCACCAGTCCCTCCTGCAGCAAAGCACCCCCACAACATGATGTTGCCACCCCCATCAGACCAGAGGACATTTCTCCAAAAAGTACAATATTTGTTCCCATGTGCAGTTGCAAACCGTAGTCTGGCTTTTTGATGGTGGTTTTGGAGGTGTGGCTTCTTCCTTGCTGAGCGGCCTTTCAAGTTATGTCGATATAGGATTTGTTTTACTGTGGATATAGTTTTGTACCTGTTACCTCCAGCATCTTCACAAGGTCCTTGTTCTGTTGTTCTGGGATTGATTTGCACTTTTCGAACCAAAATATGTTAATCTCTAAGAGACAGAACGCGTCTCCTTCCTGAGCGGTATGATGGAGGCGTGGTCCCATGGTGTTTATACTTGCGTACTATTGTTTGTACAGATGAACGTGGTACCTTCAGGCGTTAGGAAATTGCTCCCAAGGAAGAAACCAGACTTGTGGAGGTCTACAATTTTTTTCCTGTGGTCTTGGCTGATTTCTTTTGATTTTCCCATGATGTCAAGCAAAGAGGCACTGAGTTTGAAGGTAGTCCTTGAAATACATCCACAGGCCTTGAAATACATCCACATCCACCTCCAATTGACTCAAACGATGTCAATTTGCCTATCGGAAGCTTCGAAAGCCATGACATCATATTCTGGAATTTTCCAAGCTGTTTAAAGGCACAGTCAACTTGTGTATGTTAACTTCTGACCCAATGGAATTGTGATACAGTGAATTATAAGTTAAATAATCTGTCTGTAAACAATTGTTGGAAAAATTACTTGTGTCATGTGTAACAGTATTGCTTCCGTCCCTCTCCTCGCCCCTACCTGGACTCGAGCCAGGGACCCTCTGCACACACCAGCAACTGACACCCACGAATCATCTTTACCCAAGGGGAACCACTACTTAAAGGTCTCAGAGCAAGTGACGTCACCGATTGAAACGCTATTAGCGCGTACCACCGCTAACTAGCTAGCCATTTCACATCGGTTACACATGTACAAAGTAGATGTCCTAACCGACTTGCCAAAACTATAGTTTGTTCACAAGAAATGTGTGCAGCGGTTGAAAAACTAGTTTTAATGACTCCAACCTAAGTGTATGTAAACTTCCAACTTCAACTTTATGTACCTCCATCACTCCAGCATCCCTGCACGTTCTACATATGGTATTGGAACTGAACCTGTATACAGTATGCTTACTTACTTATTGTGTTTTTCATATTTCTTCTTCTCGTGTGTTTTTTCTAGTATTGCATTATTATTGATTATTGCATTGTTGGGTTTTGAGTTTGAAAGAAAAGCATTTCACTGTACTTGTGCATGTGACATTAAAACGTTGAACTATTATAAGAAACATGCTGGGTCGTTTTCACAGATTTATATTTCCTTACAACCGGTCAAACTGATGTCATTTGGACATTTTGTACAGCAAATCTTTCCAGTTTTTATTTTATTTTTAGTTACTGCTTTTTCTCCCGTGTCCATAAACGTATTTCTCTTCGAAAGAAGCAGAGATGACAGAGAACTTTACCGATGTCAATTAGATTGAAGTATTCATTTTGTCGATATATGACATTATTATGGTGAGCAGGGGTTTATTTAATCTTCTAGGGAAACATATAAGCCTATTGACAGAAGACAAGCTGCATGTATCTAATTATTGACAATTTGACTAACAAATACCCTACCAAAATGTCGGAAATGATAAGCAGAAACATATCCTACAGGCATTTTCTATATTAGCGAGTTATAATCGGGTGCAGGACTCAGATTTTCCCTTTATCACATATAGTCGGGAGGTTGCAGATGAGTTATTAGCAATTGCTGGCGGGTACGGGTGAACAAGCAGCTGACCCGCGCACCACTAATGCATATTGTCATAACAGATTTTAACATGATTAAATTACACCAAGATAATTATTTGTATACATATCGATAGTTTATTTTTATGCTCAACGTTACAAAGGTTTACTACATTAAATTATGAGTTTTTTTAAACAGTTAAATCCAAAATTCTATTTACTTATGTAACAAATCAAGCTGATTACTGTGTGACTAACACAGCATAAGTCAAAAAGCAGTCATTGTCATTAGAAAACACAACATATTTTTCTGATCCACTCCACAGAAGGTAACGTTGGGCTATTGTTTGAGTATATGCAGTTACATTCTTGTAGTCCATCATAAGGAAATAAACCCCATTTGAATAATAACAGTAATAATAATTAATTCATTTTAAATGGCACTTTTCATTATGCACAGAATCTCAAAGTCGCAAAAACAAAACCAAAAAACAACAACATTTGTTTGTGATCTGACAGGTTATCTGACAGATTCTTAAAACAACAGTGAATAAAGTCACAAAAATGTTCTAACCATTTTGGATCAAATAAGTATCCATAAATATACATTACTGACAAATGTAACAAAACGGAAACCTTAAACTACACAAATGCAGTCACTCATATTCAGTAACTGGAAAGTTAAAAAAAATATGTTTATGCCATTCAAATGACAAGACAGTATACAAATGTAGGGTCTTAATTTTAGCCAGTTTGTAACAGCACGAAAATAATCCTGCAGCAACAGGAAATGTGAATTATTATGTGGATTTTAATTAATGGACACTTTTGTTGGGATTAATACATTTTCGTACAGGAAAATCAAGTATGACATTACAAAGTGGAAATGATAAACTTTTAAAACCTCAAATCCATTACACGTTTAAAATATTCCTGCATTGCACGACTGATGACACAATAATGTGACTTAAACAATCAAATGTATTTATTTACAAAGCCCTTTTTACATCAGCAGATGTCACAAAGTGACAGAAACCCAGGCTAAAACCGCAAAAAGTAAGCAATGCAGTGCAATATGTACTGAGCATTTCTGTTTTAACCATATTCACTGTTATGTCCCCAGTGCACCTAACCCAATCATTTGGTAACATTAATTCAGTTTTGTCTCTGGGATCTAAGTTAACTCACTGTGCACCTATGACCTTTATTTTTCCCCCCCCAGTCCTTTAAGTCACGAGACATTTGATCATTGGGCAGAAACTGGAATATCTTCTCCATCAGCTCCATCACCTGCTGGTAGTCTTTTTTTGTGTTTTTGAACACATGTCTGCTCCCACAGCAATTTACTATTTCTTTCAGTTGAGTGTCAGCCTGATTGATGAACGTGTCAATGTTCATATCTTTGAGGTCCTCTCCACGAGTAAAGAGGACACATGTTCTCTCTCTAATACTACCCAAGGCATCTTCCAATTTTCCAAAGATCTCTCGTTCACCCTCTGCGAATCGGCCAATCTGAAACACCAGTAAGTACACACTCAACCCTGTCTGACAGCTCTTTATGCAATCCTCAACGTCTTTGCTTGGTTGATTAAGATCATCCTCAAAGAAATCTGGGGTATCAATGACCCTAACCTCTGTCCCTCCTATCTTCATATTTTCTACCTGACACTTTTTTGTAACTGATACCGAGCTTGCGCGTGATGGGAAACATTTTTTTCTCAGGATTGTGTTTCCACTTGTGCTCTTTCCAGTTCCTGTCTGTCCCAGTAGCACAATGTTCAAAATGTTGCTGGGATCGCTTTCATGGTTTATTTTACCTGGTGAAACAATAATAGCAGCAATCGAGTTAGACAGTGTTTCATCCACCTTCAATATACCTTGCCTTTCAAAGAGTTTCCTGATGCTCTTAATTTGATTCAGGTTTTATCATTGGTGAGGGACAATAGGCCTACATATTTCAAACGTAAGAGCAGGATATTACTTATAATTTATTTTAAAAAATGTTAGCCCGAATGTGATTCAAATGGGTGCAAGGATATTCAACTAAATTATGTTCTCTTTATACTGATGTAAAAAAAAAACAGCAGAATGTGCATGAGGTAAACTAGCCAAATGTTTAAAAGCATAGTGTATTTTGTATTGCATAGCGCAAGGAGTTCTACAGTCTGGCTAGTGGCTTGATATAAAGAATCACGCAATGCAGGCTAGTATTGCTTGTGGTATAGCTATCACTCATTGAGTAAATTCCAAGGGAGGGGCTCCCGAGTGGCGCAGCGGTCTAAGGCACTGTATCTCAGCGCTAGAGGCGTTGGCCCAGCGTCGTCCGGGTTAGGGTTTGACCGAGGTAGGCCGTCATTGTAAATGCGAATTTGTTCTTAACTGATTTGCCTAGTTAAATAAAGGTTTAAAAAAATTACCAGTCTTTGAGTTTCCAGATCCGCTAGCCGGCCCATCCTGAGAGCCGCCAGGATCACTGGACCTAAAGTATACAACCATCACAAATAATAGGTTTCAGTGCCTTTGACAATGTTAGAAAATAAATTAAATGTATTTAATGTAATTTGGTCTTACCGGTGGGTTTTTGATTGGTCCCCGAATTTTGTTCCAGGATAACCATCATAGTCAATAGACCTAAGTACACCATAACAAATATACAATAGCTTTTAGTGACTTTGACAATATTAGAAAATATATAAAATGTAATGAATTTCTTTAATCTTACATCTTTTGGGCCTTTCTCTTTTCCGACAGTGTTTCCTTTCTTTTTAGTACAACACCTTCACTGTATTTTTCGTAGGTGTACTTGAAGAACTTACGGTCCATTGGTAACTTTTTGTGCAGATCATTAGAATTGTTCAAGACTTTCAGGGCATATTTCATGTTTTGATTGTAATAACTTGCCAGTGGAACGGTGTCACCCCCGTGTGGTAACACAACTATGATGTTTTCTGTAATATTTTCTCCAAAGATATCTCGTAAGTGTTCAACTTGCTGTTTAACCTCCTCTGATGTATCATGCCTATCTTGAATCACAAGCAGGGCTATATGAGGGCCGGGGTGTGAAAGTGCCATACAGTCGATAATTTGCTGGTCTGGATTATTGCCTTCTCCAAACATGTCTGGGGTGTTGATTGCAGCATATAATTCATTCTCTCTCAGCTCACTTAGTTCCGTATCATGGGTAAAACCATCTCTATCGGTTTTCTGTAGGATTAGATTTCCTATTGAACTCTTTGAAGCTCCTTTCTTTCCAAACAGAACGATGGTTAATTTTCCCCCATAACCTAGTTAAAACAACAATAACAGTCTTAGATCTTTCTGTAGGATGTGTTGCATTAGTAATGTGATACCATTGCAAGGACACACAATTGAGTTGAGTCTAAGAACATTACCAAACAGTATTCCAGAATATATTTAAACCATATCGAGCAACATTTTCCTTCTGCTACACACATTTCACAGTAGAGCAAACACCAGTAAAATCCTGTTTTCCTCCTGTCTTACTCCAGAAAAAAATTACTATTCTTGCACTGGTGTTTTCCAACTGTACCTCTGTTTTTTCAGCCTTAAAATAAATATCTAACAATGTACACAACACAATCCGTAGTGACGCAGCGACTGTACAGTTCTGGGCAATAAATAGGTGTTTTATCAAAAAGCTTTGTAGGCATATAATTACAACTATATATTTGAAACTTTGCGAGGATAAAAAAATTGTACAGTTGTGACCTCAACTGTGCAGAGACCCGTGTACAGTTTTTAAATGAGGAAAATGTCGCCCATATGTCCAAATTGTTAAGATCCTTATTAAAGCAGTGTCTGATGTTCTTTGTTATTTTCTCAATACGTTCTTCAAACTAAATGTTGTTAAATCAATCACATAAAACATTAGAAACATGAACAAATTATGAGAGAAAAAAATCTACATTTCACATCTCTTTATGAAAAGTAAAATAGTAACTTATGATGGTTGATGATTTTAGAATGTTGCACTTACCTGTCATTTTCCTCTTCTCGTTTTGCAGCAATTGCCACGGGATGACAAAACCTTCAACACGTCTCTGCAAATCTGAAAGGAATGTTTTGCATCTTAATTATATACTGAATTATTTAGAGGTATGGTCAGTTGTGTGGGCGGTTCTAATGGAGTTTGTAAATAAAACATAGGAAAGTTGCACCTTTCCACTTCATTCATTTTCATCTGTATTAAGACAAGATGGGTTGTTGCAGCTCTATCCCTGAAGGTGAGAATTACATTATTAAACTTTTTTGCAATGAGGTGAAGTTAGCTTTATATTAGCCTAGGCAGCTAATAGTGCAGATCTAGCGCCCATGCACTATATTCTATGCTTGACGTTCATTCCCGGTATTCAGTAATATACTCGTGTCCCCTGTGCACCGGCTCGTACATAATGCTGAATGGCTCCTCCATTCATGCTGAAAAGGCATACTTTTCCTCATTAACTAACTTTAATGGCGAGAAGGTGGGGGAAAAAACGGGGAAAATGTGCCTACTTTCTTCATGAAACGGCATTATCCACCACAATTTAGGATGTTTCACACAATGTTCTGCAACATCCTAAATTGTCAGAAAATTGTGTTTCATTAACAGTATTGCTATTGGTTCAGGGACCTCACCAGTCCAATCCATTGCATATGTTATTATTTTTTCTTAATTGTGGGGGGGGGTTCTATTTTCAATACATTTAATGTAATTATATGTATAAAATACTTGCTTCAAACTTCAATAGCTTCCACCCCATATCACTTTCATGAATGCAACTGCTATCGGTTCATGGACCTTGTCTGTAGAATCTATGCCAATTATGTTTGCATTTTTTGAATTTGGCTATTAAAAAAAGTATATATTTTAATTGAATTGACGTGAAAAATTAAAAGTTGAATAGCTTCGACCCCATATTACTTTTATTAACACAACCAACTGATATTGGTTCAGGGACCTCACCTGTCCAATCCATATGAATTACTTTAGTATTTTTTTACTTTGACTATTTTGTTTATACATTTTCATTGAATTTACATGAGAAGTACGTTCTTAAAACTTCAATAGCTTCCACCCCATGTCACTTGCACGAATACAACCAACTGTTATTGGTTCAGGGACATGTCTGTACAATCTAAGGCAATTACTTTTGTAGTTTTTGACTTTAGCTCTTTTCTATGAAATGTATTGAATTATATGTCCCAAAAAATACTTCCTTAAATCTACAATACCTTCCACCTCATACGACTTTCATGAATACAACCAACTGCGGTTGGTTCAGGGAACTTGTCTGTACAATCTAAGGCAATTAATTTGTTATTTGTTGATTTTGGATATTTTATTTGAATTTAAATGGCCTTTACATTAAAAAATAAACTTCCTTAAAACGTCATAGCTTCCACCCCACATGACCTGCATTAATACAGCCAACTGTTATTGATCCAGGGACCTCTTCCCTCCAATCTATGACATTTGCTTTTTGTATTTTTTTTAACTCTGTTTATTTTCTATTAATTTCAATTTACTTTACATAAGGAAATATTTCCTTAACTTCAATAGCTTCCACCCCATATTACTTTAATGAATACAACTAACTGCTATTGAATCAGGGACCGTGTACGTACGGAAATTACTTCACGTATTTTTTTTACTTTCGCCGTTTTCAATTAATTCAGACTGACTTTAAATAAAAGATAGTTCATTAAAACGTAAATTACTTCCACCACATGACTTTTATGAAAGAAAAAAAGCTGTAAACTTCAGTGGGTAACCATTTGGATATCTAAAGAGGAGAAGCCAGTTTTTCAGACTGCGCCGTATATGCCACTCCACAGAGGATTATCTCGAAAAAGCAGCGGAGATGCGCATTAGGTTTCTAAGAAGAGGCTATTCGCCACAATGTGTGGATGAAGCTCTCAATTTGGCATTGGGGAAAACACGAGATGAACTGCTACAAAAAAAGACCCGCTAAAGCTAAAGAACACTCTGTAATGTTCACAACCACATATACTTTGAACTCGCGAAAAGTGGGAGATGCGGTCAAAAAACACTGGCGGACCCAGTTTTTACCGGCTGAATTTAAAAATCCACCACTTATTGTGTATAGGAGAGGTTGCAATTACGCGATAAACTGGTCCATACCAACTGCCAGCCACAAAATAAAATCAGCCAGGTTTTTTTACGCCCTCTTCCAAATAGTAGCTATAAATGCAGAGTATGCTCACAGTGCAACAATATGATGAAATATGAATATTTCTGCCACCCACATATAGGAAAACGGTTCCAAATAAATGACATTATTACGTGCTCCACCACCCATGTTATTTACATTATTAAATGTCCATGTGGGCTCTGCTATGTCAGCCCAGCCTCACATTCAATTCGCGCATATATGTACAAAATGTATTTCAGCAGATTTCGTGCGTTTCTGTGCATTTTTTGGTGTTTTGGGGTGCTTCAATTCGTTTGAAAATACACGAATTTCTGTGCTACTTAATTTGTGCGAAAATACACGAATTTCTGTGCTACTTAATTCGTGCGAAAAGACACGAATTTAATCAGTAGGCGACACACAAGCCGTTGCAACAACCATAGACGCGATCGTCTGTATTTATATATTTTACGTTATGAATATATAGATATTTTGTCTTTTTTTTAACCATATAACCATAAGAGGTTATATATATATTGTCTTTATTTAATCCCTATTAAAACATTGTGGTTTTATGCCTATATGTACTGTTTTCGATTTTTCTGAACAGACTTCAGTATAGAATGAATCATGCAATGCATGATGGCTAATGGTGTTTTATTCGGTTGTAGTTCCATGTATTTCTTAAAAAACAAACGTGTAAACCATTTTTTATTGAACCAGCATGGTAACTGAAAATACAATTTTTTTTCGTATAACATTTGGGAAACGTATGCAGTCATTGTAGTCTTACATTTTGTTGGCCAACCAAAATTACCAAACGTTAACCCGTAATAAGGCTAGGGTGGCTGAGTGTAAATACATGGCTCTGAGTGTAGCACCTTTTCACTAGAAACGTTCTTGTTGTTCAAATTACCGTCAGTGCGAAATAGCTAGAAACCTTTCCGTATTTCCACTTGGCTGCACCTACTGTTACGATAACGATAAATCAAGTGCATACCTGCGTCGACCTGTGTGCGAGCAGCAAAACACCGGAAAGCTTCTAGCCTACCGGAAAGTTACAAGAAGAACAAGAATAGTTACCTCATCCGGTCATGTGACACTCTGGATGCCCCTAAAAGCAATTTCAACCGTTTTGAAAAATGACGCCTGTAACCCCAAAAAAATACCAGGTGCATGAAAAGTTTGGACTTAGAATATTTTTGAAAACCTCCATAATCACTCAGGCCATTGACTCGAGAAGAAAAAACATAAAATATTTTCCAGAAGAAAAGATATTTTTTGAAAACCTCCATAAATCACTCAGGCCAGCACCCATTGATTTGGGGCGGTAGTATAGCGCTCCCAGAGCGGGTATGGAAGTCTGGATCCCCCCTAAAAGCATTTAAGGCTCTGTGTGTCTTTAAGCACCATACTTTTTCACTCCGTGTGTGTGTGTGTTGTGTGTGTGTGTGGTGTGTGTGTGTGTGTGTGTGTGTGTGTGTGTGTTGTGTGTGTGTGTGTGAGAGAGCTTTTCTTTGACATCTGTTTAGCGAAATTACTGATTTACAGTTCATGTGAGGGTTGACCGATTCACACATTTAAAGTTTTGGAAAGATCTGACTTTTTTAAACCTTCGAAACAGCAACCATGACCATTTTAAAGGCACTTCCGATTGGCACAGGAAGCTATAAGTAAATACATATCTGATCGGGTATGCTTTTACAGAATCCTGAGTTTTAAGTCTATACGTTAAGAACTGACTGATTTACACAGGGTTGAATGCCACTATATATCACAAACTGCTGGTTGGGTATGGCAAAAACACTTTTAGGGTGATTTTATCACTTCGCGGTTGCTCCAGGAAGCTTAGAATCAACACAGGTAGACCTCATAGTGGCTTGATGGATTGTCTTGAAGACAGGTTCATAAGACATTCATAACCCACATAGGCTTCAGGTTGAATTTAGGGGTGCAAGCAATGTGTTCCTATGGGGTGAGATGTCATTGTAAACTGTTTGATGTAAACACCTTCTTTTAACTGTTAAGGTTAATGCCACACGGTCAAGGTTAGGCTTGCACAGAGACATTAGGAACGTTCCTGAGGTCAAATTGTGCTTCTAAACCTTAACAGTTCTCTCCTGTCTCCAAAAGCAAGACTTGAAATGTAGGTCAAGGTCATCTTCTTGTCACTGTCGCTGCGCTCAGACCGAGCAAGCTACGGTCAGCGGGCATCTCGTTGAACTCGGCACGGCTATGGTGATGTCATTTTTAGTGGTGATTTCAGAATGCTATTTTGGTGGTTTTTCACTGTTGAAACATATTGCAAATGCACAAAAGTCAACTAGCAAGTCAGTGTCCATCAGCCAATTAGATATTTTCAGACACCAAACTGATACCATCTGACTCCAAACTCACTTTTTTCCAACTCGTTTAGAAGCCAACTATCACATATTTCAGAGCAGGCCCTAAATTCACAGCGCCTTCCATTTAAACCATAATAAAACAAATATAGGTTAGTTATGTTCTAGCTGCGGGTCCAGTTTTCACATTATGTTTAGCCCTATGTGAGGCGACCTCGAATCCCAAGTTCGGCTCGATAGTCATTCGGTGCCGAGCAAACCTTAATTGGTGCTGAAATTCCACTTTTTTCCATGCCTTGCTACGGGGTCCTTGAATGAGCTATCGACAGAAATGTCGGGGTCCGTCTCATGGGCCGAGCCGGTTTCAATGCACCTAGTCTTGCAACTCTGGGACTTTTCTAATGTCACCATTTTGTAATGCTCAAATGAATTGAAGTCAATGCAAATGCACCGAGGCTTTTTATCGGTCCGAGAACCTTCTAGAGCCACATAACTCACCGTGCTTAATCGACCTGAGCTCTAGAACAGGTTTGTAAAGTTTCAGAACTCTAGGTCTGACGGTTCTTTAAAAGTTTAACAAAAGTAACTATTACAGGCACTGTCTGCCTCTAAGCCCTCAGTGTGTCACTCCATCCTTCTGTGTGGGTGTGTAAATTTCCTTGAAATCTGATGGGATGAATGACTGATTTACAGTTCATGAGGGTTCCTATTCACATATATTAAGTTTTGGAAAAGATTATACTTTTTAACCCTTCGAAACAGCCTTTGACACCAATTATGGCACTTCCGGTTGGCACAGGAAGCTGAAAGTAAACACATATCCTCATTGGAGTGGTTTTTACAGAATCATGAGTTTTAAAGTCTATACGTAAGAACTCACTGATTACATAGGGTTGAATGCACTATTTCTCTCAAACTGCAGGTTGGGTATGGCAAACACTTTTAGGGTATTTAACCACTTCCGGTTGCTCCAGGAAGCTTAGAATCGACACCAGGTAGACCTCAAGTGGCCTGATGGATTGTCATTGAAGACAGGTTCATAAGCATTATTAACCCACATAGGCCTTCAGGTTGAATTTAGGGGAGCAGGCATGTCTCCTATGGGGAGACATGTCATCGTAATACGTTTGATGTAAACACCTTCTTTAACTATTAAGGTTATGCCACACGAGTATTCTATGTTGAGGCTTGCACAGATCGGAGGACCTAAGAACGTTCCTAGAGTTCAAATTGTGCTTCTAACCTTAACGGTTCTCTCTCTCTGTCTCCCAAAAGCAAAAGAATATGAATTGAGTCAAAGGTCATTTGGTCCTTCTTCTTGTCCCTGTCGCTGCACTCAGACCGAGCTAGCTACGTCAAGCGGGGCATCTTGTTGAACTCGCACGGCCTGGAGATAATGGCAATGCCATTGCAGGCTTTGGTGCTCTTAAGCACCGTACTTTTTCATCCATCCTTTTATCCCCTTTTTTTGTGGTATCAATCGCTAGTAATTACTATCTTGTTCATCACTACAACTCCCGTATGGGCTCAGGAGAGACGAAGGTCGAAAGCAACGCTCCTCCGAAGCACAACCCAACCAGCCGCACTGCTCTTAACACAGCACGCCTCCAACCCGGAAGCCAGCCGCACCAATGTGTCGGAGGAAACACCGTGCACATGGCCCCCTTGGCTACGCGCACTCCCCCGCCCGCCACAGGAGTCGCTGAGCCGCATGAGACAAGATATCCCTACGCCAAACCCTCCCTAACCCGGACGACGCTAGCCAACGGACCTCCCGGTCGCGCCGGCTGCGCAGAGCCTGGCGCAAACCCAGAGACTCTGGTGGCGCAGCTAGCACTGCGATGCAGTGCCCTAGACCACTGCGCCAACCGGGAGCAGATCTGACCTTTTTAACCCTTCGAAACTGACCCTATGGCACCATTTGAAGTACTTCCGGTTGACATAGAAAGCTGAAAGTGAACACATATCCTCCTTGGGTAGCTCTTATAATGTTGAGGTTAAGTCTTTATGTTAAGAACTGACTTATTTACAGAGGGTAAATGAGTGGTGTTTATTCATAAAATCACATAAAATCACAGAATTCTGGCAGAGCTTCGAGACCACTTAAAAAATGTTCGTCTGAACACACTGCAACTGATCTGTAACTTTTTTTTTTTAACTCCTTTTGTGAACATGACCAATTGTCAATGTACGATTTCTCTTAAGTTACGATAGATAAATGGCTGGTTCTTTTTTCCTAACACCGTATGCTTATGTACTTTGACGTGAAGCGTCAAATTAGCACCCTACTTTGCGTTTTCTGACCTTTAATCCCAGAAAAATGGCCATAACTCAAAAAGCGTTGAGGCCTCGACGCCATCTTGTTCGGGGCCAACTGTCCATTACGTCTTCGAAATATTTTCWGTTTAGGAGAAAAGGCCACATGCATTTGCAATGTGCTTGTGCATTTGCAATATTATTTATTTTCCCTCTGGTGGGAATTTCCGAGACTGCGGAAAAATGACCAAAATTTGTTCTTTTAATAAAACGGAAACCGAACGTCAGAGAGATTTAGTTTGATGACTTCCTGAAAGATCTCTCCCCCGCGCACGGCCCGACGCCGTCCACGAATTTTAGAAACGTTGCAGGACGTCTAGTAAGGGACCTTACATTTGCAATGTGGCGTTTCTCACTAACCATATGGCGAGTGCTAAAATGTTCCCTTAAGGTATGGAAAGGCCTTGGAAAGGCCATAAGTGTAAGCCAACATAATTCATTATTTTACATTCACATGTAATACATGCATTATGAAGAAAATGGTGTAATTTAGGCTCCACGAAATATGAAATGGGTTATGAAGAAAATCGTGTATGGTTGCCTACATGACAAAAAGGCGTTCTGATTACAAGTGCACCAGTATCCAAAGTATTAAGCGAAATCAAGTACAGAAAACAGCATTGGCATTAATAAAACAATATTTCCCACGAATTAAGTCGCACTTAAATGTGCGTCTTTTCTCCAAAATTCTGTTCAGCAAGTCTAAAACAGTACATATAGGCATACAACGACACATTTTAAAACATGGTTAAACAAAGACAACATTTCTGTATATTCATKACGTTGAATTAGCCATTAAGAAGAACAAAAATGAAATACAAATTATCGCGTCTACATGGTTGTTGCAACGGCTTGTGTCGCCTACTGGTTAAATTCGTGTCTTTTCGCACGAATTAAGTAGCACAGAAAATCGTGTATTTTCGCACAAATTAAGTAGCACAGAAATTCGTGTATTTTCAAACGAATTCAAGCACCCCAAAACACCCCAAAAATGCACAAAAACGCACGAAATCTGCTGAAATACATTTTGTACATATATGCGCGAATTGAATGTGAGACTGTGTTGGCTATGTAGGTAAAACCTCGTTCTCTCAAACAGAGAATCAGTGAACATAAAAATTAAATCAGGAGAAACGACAGGGATTATCCAGTCGCAGTACATTTTAATGACCTAAAGCATGACATTTCTACCTTTAGATTTTGTGGCATAGAGAAAGTTAAGATATCAGACAGGGGAGGTGATATTAATAACACTGAGTAAATGAGAATGTTTTTGGATTTTCACCCTCCAGACATTATTTCCTAAAAGTTTATATGATGAAATGCCTATCTATGTTATGTTGTGAGTTTGAACCCTGAATTTTGCCCCTATTTCAGATTACTCTGACGTTTTTTTTTTACACTGTACCCAATGATTTATGAAAACTTGCTTGGTAGGTCTATGTCCTCATTGTGGTTTTACAGACGCGTTTAATGCGTCTTATTTACACACTTTATTCGAATATTTATGAAATGCATATTGTTATATTGTTATAGGGGCGGCAGGGTTGCCTAGTGGTTAGAGCGTTGGGCTAGTAACCGAAAGGTTGCAAGTTCGAATCCTTGAGCTGACAAGCGACAAATCTGTCGTTCTGCTCCTGAACAAGGCAGCTAACCCCCACAGTACCTAAGCTGTCATTGGAAATAAGAAATTGTTCTAAACTGACTTGCCCAGTTGAATAAAGGTAAAATATTTGGTAGCACATTTGTTTTTCCTTCGCCTCCTTCGCCTCGCCTTTCGATGCGTGGAACGGATGTGGGCTAATTAAAAAAACTCACAAAAGCTCTGGCTAAGGCCATGAGGCCGATATGTAAGCTTATTAAAGGTCAGTGATACTATCAAGAGCAGTGTGCGGTTTCCTTTTTTCCCACCGATATCTAAAGAGGGTCATAGGTACTCCTGCCTTTTATCCCGCTTCATTGAATTGAATGAGAGAGCTCCAGAGCCCCAGAGTTTTGCTCTCTGCACGTTTGGAGAGCAAAAGAGAAGAGGAGAGCAACACTTTAGCTATATTTCACATCCCAAAATTCAACACCGAATTGCAAAAACAAGCAGTGCAATTTGTTCACTATCGTCAGCTGATTCAGAATGTCATTTATATAATTCCTGCACGTTCTGTTGAAAAGGTATTGATGAGAAAAGTCAGAAAATTTAAAAAAAGAAAAAAAGAAAGCTAACTATACTGTAGCTTTTTTGCAGTTGTTTCTTTAGTTTCACACAGGAAATATTGTTGAGTGTATGAATCCAATTTCTTCCAGCACAAGAAGAAGGATGTTTAGCAGGACATTTGTTTTCACTGAATAGGTCACTAAGCATTAATTCTTTATTTTCAGGTCCTGACCTGAGAATTGTGATGATTGGGAAAACTGGAGTGGGGAAAAGTGCTGTTGGAAACACCATTTTGGGCAAAAACATATTCAAATCTCATCCCAGCGCTAACTCTGTGACTGGGACTTGTGAAAAGCATCAACTTCAAGAGAGTCATAGGTGGATTCATGTGGTGGATACACCAGGGATTTTAGATACAGGCAAAAAAGCTGCAGATATCAAAAACGAGATAGTGAAGTGTATTCAGGTTTCAACCCCTGGTCCTCACGTCTTCCTGCTGGTGATCCAGGTGGGCAGATTCACCAAAGAGGAGCAGAATTCGATCGAGGCCCTGGAGGAAATCTTTGGACCAGAGGCCTCCAATCACATGATTGTACTGTTTACTCGTGGGGATGAACTTCAGGGTCAAACAATACAAGAGTATGTACGCAGCGGTCATCCAAAGCTTCAAGAAGTGATTCAACGATGTGGCAACAGATTCCATGTTTTCAACAACAAAGATGGGAATAGAAGTCAAGTTGTTGAGCTGATCAAGAAGATTGATTATATGGTGGCAGGAAATGGAGGAAAGCACTTCACTGAGAAAATGTATCAGGAGGCAGAGGGAATGATTAACCAGCAAAATATGGCAAGGGATTTGGCAGAGGTCCAAACATACAAATTTACATTCCTTGCTGAATTGCTGCAGAGAGTCATTGAATTTCAACAAATACTTGATTTCGAAGATGACTAATAATTAAGCATAGCTGTGGCTATTTCCTCCCTCCAGGAACACAATCTGTGACTACTACCACTGATGTGAATTATGATATCTTTACCATTTAGCTTACGGTAGTATAACATAATATAGTACTTGAGTAGGAAATCTCTCCTTCTCTAATCAACATTTTTCTTTATTATTTGAGATGAACATTAGTTAAAATGTCATGCTATGTATTACAATTCAGAATGTTGTGAATACAATATGAAGAGAAGGGTGAAAATGAACTGTGGTATGACATGCTGATTGAAGTCTAAGCTTACGGTAACACTCAAATGAAGTCATGGTGGTATGAAATTCAAGCATAATCTAACTAAAAAATATATGTATTTTTGTAAAGAGATTGTTTGTTTATTGTTTCACCTAATCAGATACACTGTCATGAACATGCCATATTGGTTAATAATAAGTGAATACTGAACAAAAATATGAAAGTAACATGCAACAATTTCAACGATTTTACACAGTTACAGTTCATATAAGGAAATCAGTCAATTGAAATAAATTCATTAGGCCCTAATCTATGGATTTCACATGACTGGGCAGGGGCACAGTACTCCACTTACATAAATTACTGATGATTGGTTGAAAGAAATTGATAGTAAGAAGATTGTGGTAGCTGTACTGTTAGTTTTCAGAGCAGCCTTTATTATTGACCATAACCTGTTGTTGAGAACTTATGTTTTATGGCTTTTCAACCTCTGCCATATCGTGAATTCAGAGCTATCTATCTAATAGAACTCAGACTCTTTAATGGAAGCCTCATTAATGTCAAAATTGCAGGATGTGGTGTACCGCAGGGCATCTTTCTAAGCCCTCTACTCTTTTCTGTTTTTACCAATGACCTGCCACTGGTATTAACACAAAGCCTGTGTGTCCATGTATGCTAATGATTCAACCATATACGTGTCAGCAACCACAGCTAATGAAGTCACTGAAACCCTTAACAAGGAGTTGCAGTCAGTTTTGGAATGGTTGGCCAGTAATAAACTGGTCTCTGAATCTAAGAGCATTATATTTGGTACAAATCATTCCCTACGTTCTAGACCTCACCTCAGCTGAATCTGGTAATGAATGGTGTGGCTGTTGAACAAGTTGAAGAGACTAAATTACTTATTGTTACCTTAGATTGTAAACTCTCATCGTTAAAACATATAGATTAATTGGTTGGGGAGGGATCTGTCCATAGTAAAGATATATTTTTTTGACACCACACTCCAAAAGCAAGGCTTTAATTTTGTCTTATTTTGATTATTGTCCAGCCATGTGATCAAGTGCTGCAAAAAAAGACCCAGTTAAGCTGTAGTTTCCCAGAACAGCACGTCTTGCTCTTCATTGTAATCAAAGGGATAATATAAATACTATGGATGCCAGTCTCTCTTTGCTAATAGTTGATGAGAGTGACTGCATCAAGAAACATTAATGTGTTGAAAATTCAAAATGGTTTGCATAGTCAACTTACACACAGCTCTGACACACACACCCCACCTGACGTGATGAGAGAATGTATACAAGGTACATTTTGCTCTCATGCAACAGACATCAAGATTTACATGGCGCCAAATATCTGTCTCTAGTTCATTTACTGCTTGCTTATATAGGAATACTAATGGAACATAGACACTAGGTCCTTTCCTTAAATAAAGTGGAGATTGGGTCTCCCTGGCACCCACAGACAAGCACACAGACACTAATCATAGAATGGAATGTTGTCTTGTCACCAAGCCGTCACAAATCTACTGTCAACGTTAAATCTCAGAGGCTTCTCTCTCTTCACACAGACACATGTGTAACGTCCTGACCAGAGTTATTATGTGTTTTGCTTGTTTAGTGTTGGTCAGGACGTGAGCTGGGTGGGAATTCTATGTTGTGTGTCTAGTTTGTCTGTTTCTGTGTCCAGCCTAATATGGTTCTCAATCAGAGGCAGCTGGTAATCGTTGTCCCTGATTGAGAATCATATATAGGAGGCTTGTTTTGTGTTGGGATTTTGTGCGTGATTGTTTCCTGTCTCTGTGTTTGTATTCTGCACCAGATAGGACTGTCTCGGCTTTCACGTTTGTTATTTTGTTATTTGTTAATGTTCACAGTTTATATTATTATTAAACATGTTGAACAATAACCGCGCTGCATTTTGGTCCTCTCCTTCATCCCAGGAAGAAAGCCGTTACAGAACCACCCACCAAACCCGGACCAAGCAGCGTGGAAACGGGCAGCAGCAACAGCAGCAGTGGTACAAGGAGGAATGGACATGGGAGGAGATTCTAGACGGAGAAGGACCCTGGGTAGAGCCAGAGGAGTGTCGCCGCCCCAAAGCGGAGCTAGAGGCATCAAAAGCGGAGAGGCGGCATTATGAGGCG